>NC_061514.1:55715423-55778764 GCF_022539505.1 Lolium rigidum | reverse complement strand
CACAAAAAAATTAGTTGCTAGCTTTACTTTATTTACTGTCTTGCACTCTATATCAAAAACACAAAAAAATTAGTTACTTGCATTTACTTTATCTAGTTTGCTTTATTTACTACCGCTAAAATGAGTAATCCCGAAGTTGAAGTTCGTTCATTTAAGCAACAAGGGGGAGAATGTTTAAAAGATGCTTGGTATAGAATTAGTGATGCCCATAATAGGTGCACTAAGAAACACTCCACTACTATCCTACTCGGGAATTTTTATGTTGGTATCTCTAGCTGGAATAGATATGTTCTTGATTGTCTCGCGGGAGGTAACTTCCTAGGTGCTCCCGCTTTAGAAGCTAGCTGCATTATTGAGAGTTTATTTGGAACACCACCTGTTAATGAAACTAAAATTGAAACCTCCCTTGAGGATGTTATGAAAAAATTGGAAACCATAGAGAAAAATTTTCCGAGTGTTGAAACTAAGTTGGAGATATTACTTGATAAAACTGATGAACTTGATAAATCCTTAGGAGGAATTGATGAAAGAATTAGTGTCCTAGGAACTTGTGTTGACCATGATAATCAAATTAATAGGATTGGCGAACTTGAAAAAGCTATGGGAACCTTGGGTTCAACCTTTTCATCTTTACGAGTTTAGAGAGAAAGCTTATGTGGGAAAGGAGCAAAAGTTTATGTATGTCTCTAAAGTGCCTAAACCAAAGAAATATTATTATAGGCCTAAAATTGACAAAGCCCCTAGTACCACTACAAATGGGGGAGCTTATGATATCAATGCTTCATCTCTCGATGTTACTTGAGATACACTTTCTGCGCCTAGCTGAAAGGCGTTAAAGAAAGCGCTTATGGGAGACAACCCATGTTTTTACTCCAGTATTTTTGTTTTATATTTGTGTCTTGGAAGTTGTTTACTACTGTAGCAACCTCTCCTTATCTTAGTTTTATGTTTTGTTGTGCCAAGTAAAGTCTTTGATAGAAAAGTAAGTACTAGATTTGGATTACTGCGCAGTTCAGTATTTCTTTGCTGTCACGAATCTGGGTCTATTACCTGTAGGTAGCTCAGAAAATTACGCCAATTTACGAGCATGATCCTCAGATATGTACGCAACTTTCATTCAATTTGAGCATTTTCGTTTGAGCAAGTCTGGTGGCCTAATAAAATCCATCTTTACGGACTCGTTCTGTTTTGACAGATTCTGTCTTTTATTTCGCATTGCCTCTTTTGCTATGTTGGATGAATTTCTTTGATCCATTAATGTCCAGTAGCTTTATGCAATGTCCAGAAGTGTTAAGAATGATTGTGTCACCTCTGAACATGTGAATTTTTATTATGCACTAACCCTCTAATGAGTTGTTTCGAGTTTGGTGTGGAGGAAGTTTTCAAGGATCAAGAGAGGAGTATGATGCAATATGATCAAGGAGAGTGAAAGCTCTAAGCTTGGGGATGCCCCGGTGGTTCACCCCTGCATATTCTAAGAAGACTCAAGCTGTCTAAGCTTGGGGATGCCCAAGGCATCCCCTTCTTCATCGACAACATTATCAGGTTCCTCCCCCGAAACTATATTTTTATTCCGTCACATCTTATGCACTTTGCTTGGAGCGTCGGTTTGTTTTTGTTTTTTGTTTTGTTTGAATAAAATGGATCCTAGCATTCACTTTATGGGAGAGAGACACGCTCCGCTGTAGCATATGGACAAATATGTCCTTAGGCTCTACTCATAGTATTCATGGCGAAGTTTCATCTTCGTTAAATTGTTATATGGTTGGAATTGGAAAATGCTACATGTAGTAACTCTAAAATGTCTTGGATAATTTGATACTTGGCAATTGTTGTGCTCATGTTTAAGCTCTTGCATCATATACTTTGCACCCATTAATGAAGAAATACTTAGAGCTTGCTAATTTGGTTTGCATATTTGGTTTCTCTAGAGTCTAGATAACATCTAGTATTGAGTTTTGAACAACAAGGAAGACGGTATGGAGTCTTATAATGTTTACCATATGTCTTTTATGTGAGTTTTGCTGTACTTAGTTCATCCTTGTGTTTGTTTCAAATAACCTTGCTAGCCTAAACCTTGTATCGAGAGGGAATACTTCTCATGCATCCAAAATACTTGAGCCAACCACTATGCCATTTGTGTCCACCATACCTACCTACTACATGGTATTTATCCGCCATTCCAAAGTAAATTGCTTGAGTGCTACCTTTAAAATTCCATCATTCACCTTTGCAATATATAGCTCATGGGACAAATAGCTTAAAAACTATTGTGGTATTGAATATGTACTTATGCACTTTATCTCTTATTAAGTTGCTTGTTGTGCGATAACCATGTTTCTGGGGACGCCATCAACTATTCTTTGTTGGATATCATGTGAGTTGCTATGCATGTCCGTCTTGTCTGAAGTAAGAGAGATCTACCACCTTCATGGTTGGAGCATGCATATTGTTAGAGAAGAACTTTGGGCCGCTAACTAAAGCCATGATTCATGGTGGAAGTTTCGGCTTTGGACATATATCCTCAATCTCATATGAGAATAATAATTGTTGCCACATGCTTATGCATTAAAGAGGAGTCCATTATCTGTTGTCCATGTTGTCCCGGTATGGATGTCTAAGTTGAGAATAATCAAAAGCGAGAAATCCAAAATGCGAGCTTTCTCCTTAGACCTTTGTACAGGGCGGCATGGAGGTACCCCATTGTGACACTTGGTCAAAACATGTGCATTGCAAAGATCCGGTAGTCCAAGTTAATTAGGACAAGGTGCGGGCACTATTAGTATACTATGCATGAGACTTGCAACTTGTAAGATATAATGTACATAACTCATATGCTTTATTACTACCGTTGACAAAATTGTTTCATGTTTTCAAAATAAAAGCTCTAGCACAAATATAGCAATCGATGCTTTCCTCTTTGAAGGACCATTCTCTTTACTTTTATGTTGAGTCAGTTCACCTATCTCTCTCCACCTCAAGAAGCAAACACTTGTGTGAACTGTGCATTGATTCCTACATACTTGCATATTGTACTTGTTATATTACTCTATGTTGACAATTATCCATGAGATATACATGTTACAAGTTGAAAGCAACCGCTGAAACTTAATCTTCCTTTGTGTTGCTTCAATACCTTTACTTTGATTTATTGCTTTATGAGTTAACTCTTATGCAAGACTTATTAATGCTTGTCTTGAAGTACTATTCATGAAAAGTCTTTGCTTTATGATTCACTTGTTTACTCATGTCATTACCATTGTTTTGATCGCTGCATTCACTACATATGTTTACAAATAGTATGATCAAGGTTATGATGGCATATCACTTCAGAAATTATCTTTGTTATCGTTTTACTCGCTCGGGACGAGCAGAACTAAGCTTGGGGATGCTTGATACGTCTCCGACGTATCGATAATTTCTTATGTTCTATGCCATATTATTGATGATACCTACATGTTTTATGCACACTTTATGTCATATTCGTGCATTTTCCGGAACTAACCTATTAACAAGATGCCGAAGTGCCGGTTCTCGTTTTCGCTGTTTTTGGTTTCAGAAATCCTAGTAACGAAATATTCTCGGAATTGGACGAAACGAAGACCCGTGGGCCTATTTTTCCACGGAGCTTCCAGAAGACCGAAGAACATACGAAGTGGGGCCACGAGGTGGCGACACCACATGGCGGCGCGGCCCGTGGGGGCCCGCGCCGCCCTATGGTGTGGGCCCCTCGTCGGCCCCCGACTCTGCCCTTCCGCCTACTTAAAGCCTCCGTCGCGAAACCCCGATGCGAAAAACCACGATACGGAAAACCTTACCGAGACGCCGCCGCCGCCGATCCCATCTCGGGGGATTCCGGAGATCTCCTCCGGCACCCTGCCGGAGAGGGGATTCATCTCCCGGAGGACTCTACACCGCCATGGTCGCCTCCGGAGTGATGAGTGAGTAGTTCACCCCTGGACTATGGGTCCATAGCAGTAGCTAGATGGTTGTCTTCTCCTCATTGTGCTTCATTGTTGGATCTTGTGAGCTGCCTAACATGATCAAGATCATCTATCTGTAATTCTATATGTTGTGTTTGTCGGGATCCGATGGATAGAGAATACCATGTCATGTTAATTATCAAGTTATTACACATGTGTTGTTTATGATCTTGCATGCTCTCCGTTTCTAGTAGAGGCTCTGGCCAAGTTTTTACTTTTAACTCCAAGAGGGAGTATTTATGCTCGATAGTGGGTTCATGCCCGCATTGACACACGGGACGGTGACAGAAAGTTCTAAGGTTGTGTTGTGCTTGTTGCCACTAGGGATAAAACATTGGCGCTATGTCCGAGGATGTAGTTGTTGATTACATTACGCACCATACTTAATGCAATTGTCCGTTGCTTTGCAACTTAATACTGGAGGGGTTCGGATGATAACTCTGAAGGTGGACTTTTTAGGCATAGATGCGGTTGGATGGCGGTCTATGTACTTTGTCGTAATGCCCAATTAAATCTCACTATACTTATCATGTCATGTATGTGCATTGTTATGCCCTCTCTATTTGTCAATTGCCCGACCGTAATTTGTTCACCCAACATGCTTTTATCTTATGGGAGAGACACCTCTAGTGAACTGTGGACCCCGGTCCATTCTTTAATACTGAAATACAAATCTGCTTGCAATACTTGTTTTTACTATTTTCTCCGCAAACAATCATCTTCCACACAATACGGTTAATCCTTTGTTACAGCAAGCCGGTGAGATTGACAACCTCATCTGTTTCGTTGGGGCAAAGTACTTTGGTTGTGTTGTGCGGGTTCCACGTTGGCGCCGGAATCTACGGTGTTGCGCCGCACTACATCCCGCCGCCATCAACCTTCAACGTGCTTCTTGACTCCTCACTGGTTCGATTAAACCTTGGTTTCTTATCGAGGGAAACTTGCCGCTGTGCGCATCACACCTTCCTCTTGGGGTTCCCAACGGACGTGTCAACTACACGCCATCAAGCATATTTTCTGGCGCCGTTGCCGGGGAGATCAAGACACGCTGCAAGGGGAGTCTCCACTTCTCAATCTCTTTACTTTGTTTTTGTCTTGCTTTATTTTATTTACTACTTTGTTTGCTGCATTATATCAAAACACAAAAAAATTAGTTGCTAGTTTTACTTTATTTACTTGTCTTGCACTCTATATCAAAAACACAAAAAAATTAGTTACTTGCATTTACTTTATCTAGTTTGCTTTATTTACTACCGCTAAAATGAGTAATCCCGAAGTTGAAGTTCGTTCATTTAAGCAACAAGGGGGAGAATGTTTAAAAGATGCTTGGTATAGAATTAGTGATGCCCATAATAGGTGCACTAAGAAACACTCCACTACTATCCTACTCGGGAATTTTTATGTTGGTATCTCTAGCTGGAATAGATATGTTCTTGATTGTCTCGCGGGAGGTAACTTCCTAGGTGCTCCCGCTTTAGAAGCTAGCTGCATTATTGAGAGTTTATTTGGAACACCACCTGTTAATGAAACTAAAATTGAAACCTCCCTTGAGGATGTTATGAAAAAATTGGAAACCATAGAGAAAAATTTTCCGAGTGTTGAAACTAAGTTGGAGATATTACTTGATAAAGCTGATGAACTTGATAAATCCTTAGGAGGAATTGATGAAAGAATTAGTGTCCTAGGAACTTGTGTTGACCATGATAATCAAATTAATAGGATTGGCGAACTTGAAAAAGCTATGGGAACCTTGGGTTCAACCTTTTCATCTTTACAGTTTAGAGAGAAAGCTTATGTGGGAAAGGAGCAAAAGTTTATGTATGTCTCTAAAGTGCCTAAACCAAAGAAATATTATTATAGGCCTAAAATTGACAAAGCCCCTAGTACCACTACAAATGGGGGAGCTTATGATATCAATGCTTCATCTCTCGATGTTACTTGAGAAACACTTTCTGCGCCTAGCTGAAAGGCGTTAAAGAAAAGCGCTTATGGGAGACAACCCATGTTTTTACTCCAGTATTTTTGTTTTATATTTGTGTCTTGGAAGTTGTTTACTACTGTAGCAACCTCTCCTTATCTTAGTTTTATGTTTTGTTGTGCCAAGTAAAGTCTTTGATAGAAAAGTAAGTACTAGATTTGGATTACTGCGCAGTTCAGATTTCTTTGTCTGTCACGAATCTGGGTCTATCTCCCTGTAGGTAGCTCAGAAAATTACGCCAATTTACTGAGCATGATCCTCAGATATGTACGCAACTTTCATTCAATTTGAGCATTTTCGTTTGAGCAAGTCTGGTGGCCTAATAAAATCCATCTTTACGGACTGTTCTGTTTTGACAGATTCTGTCTTTTATTTCGCATTGCCTCTTTTGCTATGTTGGATGAATTTCTTTGATCCATTAATGTCCAGTAGCTTTATGCAATGTCCAGAAGTGTTAAGAATGATTGTGTCACCTCTGAACATGTGAATTTTTATTATGCACTAACCCTCTAATGAGTTGTTTCGAGTTTGGTGTGGAGGAAGTTTTCAAGGATCAAGAGAGGAGTATGATGCAATATGATCAAGGAGAGTGAAAGCTCTAAGCTTGGGGATGCCCCGGTGGTTCACCCCTGCATATTATAAGAAGACTCAAGCGTCTAAGCTTGGGGATGCCCAAGGCATCCCCTTCTTCATCGACAACATTATCAGAGTTCCTCCCCGAAACTATATTTTTATTCCGTCACATCTTATGCACTTTGCTTGGAGCGTCGGTTTGTTTTTGTTTTTTGTTTTGTTTGAATAAAATGGATCCTAGCATTCACTTTATGGGAGAGAGACACGCTCCGCTGTAGCATATGGACAAATATGTCCTTAGGCTCTACTCATAGTATTCATGGCGAAGTTTCATCTTCGTTAAATTGTTATATGGTTGGAATTGGAAAATGCTACATGTAGTAACTCTAAAATGTCTTGGATAATTTGATACTTGGCAATTGTTGTGCTCATGTTTAAGCTCTTGCATCATATACTTTGCACCCATTAATGAAGAAATACTTAGAGCTTGCTAATTTGGTTTGCATATTTGGTTTCTCTAGAGTCTAGATAACATCTAGTATTGAGTTTTGAACAACAAGGAAGACGGTATGGAGTCTTATAATGTTTACCATATGTCTTTTATGTGAGTTTTGCTGTACCGTTCATCCTTGTGTTTGTTTCAAATAACCTTGCTAGCCTAAACCTTGTATCGAGAGGGAATACTTCTCATGCATCCAAAATACTTGAGCCAACCACTATGCCATTTGTGTCCACCATACCTACCTACTACATGGTATCTATCCGCCATTCCAAAGTAAATTGCTTGAGTGCTACCTTTAAAATTCCATCATTCACCTTTGCAATATATAGCTCATGGGACAAATAGCTTAAAAACTATTGTGGTATTGAATATGTACTTATGCACTTTATCTCTTATTAAGTTGCTTGTTGAGCGATAACCATGTTTCGGGGACGCCATCAACTATTCTTTGTTGGATATCATGTGAGTTGCTATGCATGTCCAGTCTTGTCTGAAGTAAGAGAGATCTACCACCTTCATGGTTGGAGCATGCATATTGTTAGAGAAGAACTTTGGGCCGCTAACTAAAGCCATGATTCATGGTGGAAGTTTCAGTTTGGACATATATCCTCAATCTCATATGAGAATAATAATTGTTGCCACATGCTTATGCATTAAAGAGGAGTCCATTATCTCGTTGTCCATGTTGTCCCGGTATGGATGTCTAAGTTGAGAATAATCAAAAGCGAGAAATCCAAAATGCGAGCTTTCTCCTTAGACCTTTGTACAGGCGGCATGGAGGTACCCCATTGTGACACTTGGTCAAAACATGTGCATTGCAAAGATCCAGGTAGTCCAAGTTAATTAGGACAAGGTGCGGGCACTATTAGTATACTATGCATGAGACTTGCAACTTGTAAGATATAATGTACATAACTCATATGCTTTATTACTACCGTTGACAAAATTGTTTCATGTTTTCAAAATAAAAGCTCTAGCACAAATATAGCAATCAATGCTTTCCTCTTTGAAGGACCATTCTCTTTACTTTTATGTTGAGTCGAGTTCACCTATCTCTCTCCACCTCAAGAAGCAAACACTTGTGTGAGCTGTGCATTGATTCTTACATACTTGCATATTGTACTTGTTATATTACTCTATGTTGACAATTATCCATGAGATATACATGTTACAAGTTGAAAGCAACCGCTGAAACTTAATCTTCCTTTGTGTTGCTTCAATGCCTTTACTTTGATTTATTGCTTTATGAGTTAACTCTTATGCAAGACTTATTAATACTTGTCTTGAAGTACTATTCATGAAAAGTCTTTGCTATATGATTCACTTGTTTACTCATGTCATTACCATTGTTTTGATCGCTGCATCCACTACATATGTTTACAAATAGTATGATCAAGGTTATGATGGCATATCACTTCAGAAATTATCTTTGTTATCGTTTTACCTGCTCGGGACGAGCGAGAACTAAGCTTGGGGATGCTTGATACGTCTCCGACGTATCGATAATTTCTTATGTTCTATGCCATATTATTGATGATACCTACATGTTTTATGCACACTTTATGTCATATTCGTGCATTTTACGGAACTAACCTATTAACAAGATGCCGAAGTGCCGGTTCTGTTTTCTAGCTGTTTTTGGTTTCAGAAATCCTAGTAACGAAATATTCTCGGAATTGGACGAAACGAAGACCCGGGGGCCTATTTTTCCACGGAGCTTCCGGAAGACCGAAGAACACACGAAGTGGGGCCACGAGGTGGCGACACCACGTGGCGGCGCGGCCCGGGGGGGCCCGCGCCGCCTATGGTGTGGCCCCCTCGTCGGCCCCCGACTCGCCCTTCCGCCTACTTAAAGCCTCCGTCGCGAAACCCCGATGCGAAAAACCACGATACGGAAAACCTTGCGAGACGCCGCCGCCGCCGATCCCATCTCGGGGGATTCCGGAGATCTCCTCCGGCACCCTGCCGGAGAGGGGATTCATCTCCTGGAGGACTCTACACCGCCATGGTCGCCTCCGGAGTGATGAGTGAGTAGTTCACCCCTGGACTATGGGTCCATAGCAGTAGCTAGATGGTTGTCTTCTCCTCATTGTGCTTCATTGTTGGATCTTGTGAGCTGCCTATCATGATCAAGATCATCTATTTGTAATACTCTATGTTGTGTTTGTCGGGATCCGATGGATAGAGAATACCATGTCATGTTAATTATCAAGTTATTACACATGTGTTGTTTATGATCTTGCATGCTCTCCGTTTCTAGTAGAGGCTCTGGCCAAGTTTTTACTTTTAACTCCAAGAGGGAGTATTTATGCTCGATAGTGGGTTCATGCTGCATTGACACCTAGGACGAGTGACGAAAAGTTCTAAGGTTGTGTTGTGCTTGTTGCCACTAGGGATAAAACATTGGCGCTATGTCCGAGGATGTAGTTGTTGATTACATTACGCACCATACTTAATGCAATTGTACGTTGCTTTGCAACTTAATGCTGGAGGGGTTCGGATGATAACCTGAAGGTGGACTTTTTAGGCATAGATGCGGTTGGATGGCGGTCTATGTACTTTGTCGTAATGCCCAATTAAATCTCACTATACTTATCATGTCATGTATGTGCATTGTTATGCCCTCTCTATTTGTCAATTGCCCGACTGTAATTTGTTCACCCAACATGCTTTTATCTTATGGGAGAGACACCTCTAGTGAGCTGTGGACCCCGGTCCATTCTTTAATACTTGAAATACAAATCTGCTTGCAATACTTGTTTTTACTATTTTCTCCGCAAACAATCATCTTCCACACAATACGGTTAATCCTTTGTTACGGCAAGCCGGTGAGATTGACAACCTCACTGTTTCGTTGGGGCAAAGTACTTTGGTTGTGTTGTGCGGGTTCCACGTTGGCGCCGGAATCTCTGGTGTTGCGCCGCACTACATCCCGCCGCCATCAACCTTCAACGTGCTTCTTGACTCCTACTGGTTCGATTAAACCTTGGTTTCTAACTGAGGGAAACTTGCCGCTGTGCGCATCACACCTTCCTCTTGGGGTTCCCAACGGACGTGTCAACTACACGCATCAATGCGCTACCGTCAGTTCGAGCCACGAGCGCCGCCCGACGACGGCCGGCGACGGCAGCGGCGACGACGACGGCAACTTAGAAGGCGACGACTACCAGTATAACGGCGGCGGCTATGAAGACTACGAGTGTGCATATTATACGCCTAGGCAGGAGTATGACTAAATCACTCCAAATTTCATGTATCATCAGTGTGGTTTCCCGAATCAATCGAATCAATCGAAAATGGACACCAAACACATCACGGGTAATATAATTCACATGATCCATTCAATAAAGTTTGGTACAATAAATTATTACACATCTTTTCTTCCCTTGTGTCCCTGCTTGCTTACGATTGTGCCGTATCCATGGAGCATCCTCATCATTTAACTTAATGCTTGGGTCGGTGTTCACTTTGAAGGGCGGAATTTCAGCAAACATATTATAATCTTCCGACATGTCTGTCTTGTCCTCCACTCCCACGATGTTTCTTTTCCCTGAAAGAACAATGTGGCGCTTTGAATCATCGCATGATGTACTGATCGTTTTCTTATCTTTCTGTTTCCTCGGTTTGCTACTCATGTCCTTCACATAGAAAACCTGAGCGACATCTTTCGCTAGGACGAATGGTTCGCCAAGGTAACCAAGATTGTTGAAATCCACCATTGTCATTCCGTATTGCTGGTCCACCTTTACCCCACCTCCTATTAGCTTGAACCATTTGCACCGGAACAAAGGGACCTTAAAGGAGGGTCCATAGTCAAGTTCCCATATCTCCTCTATGTAACCATAATATGTGACCTTTTGCCCATTCTCGGTTGCTTGCATCAAAGCGGACACCACTGTTTTGGTTGGTGCTCTTTTTATCTTGGGCGATCGTGTAAAATGTATTCCCATTTATCTCATACCCTTGGAAAGTCGTTATAGTCGAAGATGGTGTCTTGGCCAACATGTACGAGCTGATCTACAACATCATTGTCATTCATTAAATATTTTCTCAACCAAGCTGTCGAAAGTCTCCATGTGGGCCTTCCTAATCCGAGGATTCGAGCTTCCCGGGTTGTCCGAGCGTAAAATATTCTTGTGTTTCTCAAAGTACGAAGCCACCAAGCTGGAATTGGTCGAAGCTGTG
Organism: Lolium rigidum; assembly: GCF_022539505.1. Classification (NCBI taxonomy): domain Eukaryota; kingdom Viridiplantae; phylum Streptophyta; class Magnoliopsida; order Poales; family Poaceae; genus Lolium; species Lolium rigidum. The sequence goes on along the minus strand of NC_061514.1, from coordinate 55,767,543 downwards.
TGGTGTGCTTCGGTCATAGAATGGCCGTCCATACATATCGTTGATTTCCTTCCGATCGTGCCTTTTCCACTTAGTCTCCCCTCGTGCCGCGATCGAGGAAGACCAATCGGCTTAAGGTCGGGAACAAAGTCAACACAAAACTCAATTACCTCCTCATTTCCATAGCCCATGGCAATGCTTCCTTCGGCCTAGCACGGTTACGAACATATTTCTTTAATACTCCCATGAACCTCTCGAAGGGGAACATATTGTGTAGAAATACGGGACCGAGAATGGAAATCTCTTCGACTAGGTGAACCAGGAGGTGCGTCATAATATTGAAGAAGGATGGCGGGAACACCAACTCGAAACCGACAAGACATTGGACCACATCGTTACGTAACCGTGGTAGAACTTCCGGATTGATTACCTTCGAGAGATTGCATTGAGGAATGCACATAGCTTCACAATGGCTACTCGAACATTTTCCGGCAGGAGCCCCCTCAAAGCAATCGGAAGCAATTGCGTCATAATCACGTGGCGATCGTGAGACTTCAGGTTTTGGAACTTTTTATCCGCCATGTTTATTATTCCCTTTATATTGGACGAGAATCCAGACGGGACCTTCATATCGCTCGGGCATTCAAAAAAGATGACCTTCTCTTCTTTGGTCGGAGCGTAGTCGGCACGACCTTGAAACCATTCCGGATGCCGGTCATCAGGGTCTTTCAAACGTTGCTGGTCCTGTCGTGCTTCTTTTGTATCATTTGTCTTCCCATACACGCCCAAGAAGCTTAGGAGGTTCACGCAAATATTTTTCGTAACATGCATCACGTCGATTGCAGAGCGGACATCTAGGACTTTCCAATATTCTAGCTCCCGAATATAGATTTCTTCTTCCACATGGCTGCGTGCCCGTCGGCTCCCTTCGAGCCGATTGTCCGCCAGGACCCTTTCCAAAGATGACTTTCAAATCCTTGACCATATCAAATACCTCGGCACTCGGTGCGTTCCGCGAGCTTCGGCCGGTGATCTGCCTTGCCGTTGTAATGCTTGCCTTTCTTTCTTACTCGGATGAATTTTCGGAAGAAATCGACGATGCCCAAGGTACACGTTCTTCTTACAATTTGGCAAATGTACACTTTCGAGTCTCATGTAAGCGGTGCGTGCATGCATTGTATCCCTTATTTGACGAGTCCCGAAAGGTTACTAAGAGCAGGCCAATCGTTGATGGTTACGAAAAGCAACGCTCGTAGGTCAAATTCCTCTTCTTTGTGCTCATCCCACACACGGACACCGAGTCTGCCCCACAACCGTAAAAGTTCATCAACTAATGGCCTTAGGTACACATCGATGTCGTTGTCGGGTTGCTTCGGACCTTGGATGAGCACTCGACATCATAATGAACTTCCGCTTCATGCACAACCAAGGAGGAAGGTTGTAGATGCATAGAGTCACGGGCCAGGTGCTATGGCTGAAGCTCTACTCGCCAAAAGGATTCATGCCATCTGTACTTAGATCAAATCTTATGTTCCTTGCATCAGCTGCAAAATCTTTGAACTCTCTGTCGATCTTTCTCAATTGCGTTCCATCAGCGGGGTGTCTCAACTCCCCGTCCGACTTACGGTCCTCTTTGTGCCATCGTAACAACTTGGCATGCTCTTTGTTCCTGAACGGACGTTTCAACCGTGGTATTATAGGAGCATACCACATCACCTTGGCGGGAACCCTCTTCCCGGGTTTCTCGCCCTCAACATCGTCACCAGGGTCATCGCCTACGATCTTATAACGCAATGCGGTGCATACCGGACATTCATTCAAATTCTCGTATTCACCGCGGTAGAGGATGCGATCGTTGATGCATGCATGTATCTTCAGAACCTCTAAACCTAGAGGGCGAGACAACCTTCTTTGCTTCGTACGTACTGGCGGGCAACTCGTTATTCTTTGGAAACATATTCTTCAACATTTTCAGCAAGTTTTCAAATGCCGAGTCGGCTACACCTGCCTCGTGCCTTCCATTTCAGCAAATCCAGGTGTGCAGCCCAGCTTTTTCGGACCATTATCGCATCCGGGGTACAGCGACTTTTTGTGATCCTCTAACATGCGATCCAAATTCTCCCTCTCCTTTTCGGTTTCGTAGCGTCTCCGTGCATCGGCAATGGTCCGACCAAGATCATCAACGGGCTCATCACGTGCCTCTTCTTCACCTTCCCCTTCACCTTCGACATCCTCCATGAAAGTATCACCGAAATGATCAAGATAGTTTTCATCGATGAAATCATCCCCTTCTTCATCTTCTTCCATTATAACCCCTCTTTCTCCATGCTTGGTCCAACAATTATAGCTTGGCATGAAACCGGTGCCGAAGCAGTGCAGGTGAACTTCTCTTGAGGAAGAGTAACCCTTCTGATTCTTATAGTCAACACATGGACAGATAACAAAACCCTTCTGCTTGTTCGCATTAGCCACCACGAGGAAATCTTTCAAACCCGTAGTGAACTCCCCGGAGAGTCGGTTACCGTACATCCATTGCCGATTCATCTGCATTATTATAATATAAAATATATAATTAACCATCATGCATTTGTTAAACTAACTAGCTATAAACAATAGAAATTAAACAATGAACTACACACATGCATATTTTATCAATGACACATATGAAAGGTTCAAGTTGCTAACTGCGATCGAGGAGGAAAAAATAAATGAGGAAGCTCAAGTGTGGCTCCGACACTTCATATCATGTTTGTTTCATGCTCTTGGGGCATTTCATCAAACACTTTGTGTGCATAAGAGGAGCCAAAAGCAAACCTAACACCCCCTTGTGAAGTTTGTGAAGAGAAGTGGCACCAAATGGCTAAGTGCAGTGGGCTGAACGGTATATATAGGGGTTGGGCTTTAGTCGCGGTTGGCCTGGCCAACCGCGACTAAAGGCCTTCGGGCACCTTTAGTCGCGGTTGGCCTGGCCAACCGCGACTAAAGCCCCTCACGTGCACCAGCTGACCACCGAGCGCCCTGGGAAAGACTCCATTAGTCGCGGTTCCTATATTTTCGCGACTAATGGGGCTGAACGGAAGCCTATTTTTCTACCAGTGAGAGAAGAAGGAGGTCCATCGAGAAGCCCAGTCTATTTCGCCCAGCACCTGTGTCAGGGGAAAAAAACAGGAATTTTTAAAAGTTCAGACCTACGATCTGAAATTCAGAATAGGATTTGAACATGATTGTAAAATGCAGATTCATACATTGCACTTGCACGGTACTATATGATACAGCCGCTAATTCTTTCCGGCGCGAGGCGGCACAGCTAGGAAACTGCGCCGTAACAGGCAACCGAGTTGCGGCTGCTCTGCATATGACACGTCCTTCTATAATAAGTACCGTATAAGTAGCTAGCTGCTGATTTTGCCTGGAATTACTGATCCACTTATTGTGGAGGCGATGTCACTTCGAGAGGGAGTGCTCTTTGCAAAGCTTCGAGGTTTTTCGCGAGTGATGTTTGAAGTTGATTGCTTAGATTTAGTACAACTCTAGGACTCACGCGCGGTTTCGCGTTTAGTAGTAGCGCCAATTCTATTAGATGTTGAAGGACTAGCCTCATCTTTTATTTTCTTTATTATTCATCATGTTGTAAGATCAGCCAATGTGCCGGCCCACTTATGTGCTAAGCTAGCTTGCGCACAAGTCGAGACGTGCTGTTGGATGGATTCTGTACCCAGCCTCACGATCAGCCTCCAAGCTGTGCAGGAGCTTCTGTTTATGAATAAAAGTCCTGAAATTCCCCGCAAAAAAAAAAGCCCGGTCAACTTCGTCCAGCACGTGTGTCACCAGATAAAAGATAAGAATGAAGTTTAGACTTCAAGAAGAGTGACTTCATACATATTAATGTATCGAGTGAGAGTAGTAATGTTTTAGTCCAAGTTTTTAGGTGCAAAATAAGTGGTTTCCCAATTAAATATTTGGGTGTGCCCTTGCATCATGGGAAACTAAGAAAAGAAGACATTCAACCAATTATTAATGCAATAATTAAACGTGTTGCAGGGTGGAGGGAAAAATTGTTGTCACATAATGCAATATATTTTCATACTAAATTGTTCATTTGTTAAACAATTGTTCATATATTCAACTAAAAGTAGAACATCAAAAAAGAAAACATATAAAATAAAGTGACAAAAAAGAAAACTAAACAAAAGAAGAAGACTAAGCAAAACAGACAAGAGGAAAATAAACAAAACAATAAAATAAACGAAAATCAAAAATAAAAAAACAGACATGATACTAAGCCAGACAAAAGCCCGCTCGTCAGGTTATCCGACTCACAAAAAGCGAGAAACACATAGGGTTCAGGGTACCACTACCTAGAGATCAACCTTCCTAAAGAGAAAAACCATCCCACGCAACGCACCAGCGTCTAACACGTGTCAGCCCCAGGCAACGCGACCAGGTACCTTTCCGCGAGCGAACGAGCGACCCGCCACGGCACGAGTATGCACGAGTACACCTTTCCGCGAGCGCGTACTTCTCCCGCGAGCGGCCGCAAGCGCGTACTTTTCCCCACGAGCGCGTAGCCTGTACTTCTCCCGCGAGCGTCTACCTAAGCGCGTACTCCTCCCCGCATACGATTTATGCTCAATCCACGTATTCACGATGCATGCACCCATGTTTTGGCTAGCTAACTAGCGATGCATGCACGGCAATGAAGTAGCTAGCTTTCTTCCTACTCTTGTCGTATTCAACTCGATTACGCGAAAAGTACGAGTACAGCTCAGTAAACACATAAGTACAGTTACATACAAAGAACGAGTACAACTGCACACATGAGCGAGTACAGATATATTCGTGCATACGAGCGAAGTACGATCGCATGCAGACGAAGTGAGATGGCGCACTGACGAGAAAGATACAATGGCGTACACGAACGAAGATGACAAGTACGATTCTACGCACGAGTAAGTACTGATCGCCTACACGAGCGAGTACAGGTACAGTCATCCACATAAGACAGATACAGTCACGCACACGAACGAGTACAGGTACAGTTGCTCACACGAGTAAAGGAAAAAATGCACCAAATATATTCAAAACAGAATTACTTATGAGTTCATGCACGAGCATAAGCGGACCCAGAATTTTTTTGAAGCCTGGGCAAAATAGGCTTAGTGTGCTAATTTTATATCAAATACATATGAAATAGGGGCAAAAATAAGCCTACCGGCCGGCCGGAAGCCCGGGCGGCTGCCCGGCCAACAGGGGTGCTAGGTCCGCCTATGTGCACAAGTACAGTTAGATACACAGCACGAGTACAAACATAGTAGTATAGGAAGTACGAAAAAAAAAGTATCTCCAAACCTATCAACATGGGATCTAGTTTTGAAGATCTCGACGAGAGGATCTCAAAAGTGGAACGGTTCGTCATTTGGACTTACGGTTCTCAAGATATATTTCATTTTGAAAAAACGAAACTACGAAAAAAGGGAAAAACTGACCCAACCCAGCTCTTCTCTCTCCTCCCTCCTGGCCTCCTCCCCACCTTGCTTCCCTTTACGACACGTGGCGAGCAGGGAGACTACTTCCCAGAGATTTTATGGCACCACAACGCGTCACTTGTCGCATGTGGAGCGATTTGTCTTCCCTTCGCGAAGGTCGGCCTTTTTTAACGATTTCAGGGGAACCCCAATTGCAATTCCTATACGCCAACACAATAAGCGCCTACCAAGCGACCTGCGCGAGTGACGGGCCTAGCACATTTCGGGCTTTTTTCCGTTTCGTTTTCTATTTTTTTCTGATTATTTTTTCTTTAATACTTATAAGTTATCTTTATTTTCCAACTTTTAAAAAATGTTAAGATTTGAAAAACATTCAGATTTCGATTTTTTTTTGAATTTTAAATTTGTTTAGAATTTGAATCTTTTAGATTTGAAAATTGTTCTAATTATATATAAAATGTCCAATTTTGAAAAATGTCGAAATTCAAAAAAATAGATTTTAGAAATATTCAGATTTTAAAATGTTTTGTTTATTTAATTATTTTTCAAAATAAAACAGAAAAACAGGAAAAAATAAAGAAAAAATAAAAATAAAGAAAGAAGATGTACCACCTGATGTTGTTAGGCCGTGGCCCAGCTAGCCACCTCGGGCGCGCGGTAGGTGCGCGGATAGGAGGCCGGTCGAGATGTTGGTTGTTGGGCCGGTTGCGCTGTGGCTAAGCTACATTGGGCTAAATCTTAACGTGGGAGTTGGGCTCAGAGGGAGATGGGTTGAGAAAGGAAGAAAGCTTTTGAATTTTGTGAATTGATTTTGGTTTTCAAATCTACAGGTTTGAAGAGAATTTACTCAAACAAAAAAAATTGGGTGGTATCATCATCATTCATCCATCTTCCATCAAAATCGTGATTGGTTTCCTACAACCCTTGAGGAACCTAGCCCCTCGAGACAAGCCTATGATAAACTAGATCTCTGGTTAATTGTAATTTGATTAGCAGAGAAATTGTTTTTGCAGAATACCCCTGCCTCAGTCTACCTCCTACGTATGAACTCTAATACATCTGGGTTATAGGAGGAAGAATACCGATTTAGCAGATTGGATCTTCTCCGCTCTCTCTGTCTATTGCATGGTACAACTAAATTTATAGGCTTTTTTTAAAATGGAATTTGAAATCTCCGACCTCTGCATCAAAATAATGCACACAATCTTATTTATTTATATTATTTAATAGAACTTTACACAGAGAATACAATGATCAACCCGAAGTCACCTCACTAGCGACAACTGTTGCAACACCTACAAGCTTGATGAAAAGGGGTGGCCACATCGGAGCCGTGTGCCCTGACCTCGCAGTTGCCTACATCCTCTTAAACTCGAAGGCTCCACCAAACTGTCAAACGGTTATCGGGATTAGAAATCGGACCAGCAGACCCCCAACATGCACCGTTGCACATGATATAGAAGTCGCCATCGCCATCTTCTGCTAACCTATCTTCAAGACAGATATAAAGGCATTGACCTTGTGCCATTGACGCTGCCAGTCAATGCCACGTCCCTACATGGAGCCATCATCACGTGCACGTCGCTAAGACCCACCGTCGTGGACATGGTACATGAAAAACCTCAACCTCTTTCCTACAATCTCCAACAACTGCTCAAAAAAGGATGCCCCCATAAGGGAGATTGACACCGAACGCGGCTCAATTGATGGATCTTGGAGTCCCAGATCTAGTGTTGCCTCCGGAGCAGGACGAGTGAGTAGATGAAGGTTGTAACGGTGATGTCTTCAACAAGGTAACGACGCATAGACGCCGCCATCGCCCGCCATGACCAGAGTCAGAGCTCGATTTTCACTCGCAGAGACTCGCTCCCACAACTTGCATCCAGTACTAGATGTGGGATCCCGATATTTACCACAACTAGCCGCCAACCGGCCGACCACATCCGGCCAAGAGGAGGCCACCGTCCACCGCCATTCCTGGGGCCGCTGCTCCAGTGGCCAACCTAGGCTTTTTCGCCCTGTGGTAGATCCCAGTAGCCCTCTTTAAGGTGCAAACTTCATCAATATGTGTACCCCCCTCAAGCAATCTATTCCTATATTTCGTGAAGTTTTTTAGCAAGTCAACAAAAATAAGGATACACTGAAGGAATAGATATGTTTTCAATGTACCAGTATCCCCAAGTTTAATACTACTACTTGTACTCGTGTATGTAGGATGACAAAACAAAATGCCTCTCCGAGTTTAACAAAATGCATCGATTGCTTCCACAGAGTATTTTGTTCTACTTATTTGGACTCGGATCACTGGAATTCTCATGGAAAAATATTGCATGACCTAGGCAGTTGCCCAAATAAGACTGGTAACACCACAGTCTCAATAAAAACAAACAATTATGTCTTCATGCCCAATTCAAGTTGGTAACGTGCATGGCAGTCCATTGAAGCTACTCCTCTGGGCTAAATAAATCGGCTGGTAGCTGTAGTGCGATCGACATCATAGTGCAGCTACATACTATATATGCCAATGGATTATATTTCTCAAGTTGACAAAGTGGATGGAACATTCGATGTCGCCAGTGGAGAGATCCTCCCAATTCCAAATTTGTCCTGCGTGGAGGTAGCTTGGTGAACCGTTGTCCATTGGTGCTCATGCAAAGAGTGGGTGTGACAATTTCCAAGAGCAAGTTGTAGTTTCTATTAGGGAAGAACAATAGTACTTCATCCGTCCTATAAAATTATCATAATTTTTTATCATAATTTTATCTACATTTAGATCACTACGGGAAACACAGGCTTTGCCGTGCAACTATTTGCACGGCAAAGAGCCTTATTTGCACGGTAAAGGCTTTGCCGTGCGAGCCCACACGGCAATGCTATTGACGGCAAAGGGCGCCAACGTTGCACGGCAAAGACTTTGCCGTGTGACACAGCACGGCAAAGGTTGCTTCTTTGCCGTGTGCCTAACATGTTTTATCTAAAAAAAGGCCCCAAACTGGCTGGTCTGGGAATCGAACTTAGGACACAGAGTAGGGAAAGCGTGCAACTTTGCCACTGAGCTAAGTGTTCATTTGTTTATAACTATACCACGCCACGCCTTTTGAGATGAGAAAAAAATCCAGTTTTTACATCTTTGCCGTGCGCTTACACTAGGCAAAGACTTCTTTGCCGTGCGTTTTTTAAAAACACTAGGCAAAGGCTGCTTTGCCGTGCAACCCAGCTGCGCGCACGGCAAAGGATGAGGCACGGCAATGCCCAACGCCTTTGCCGTGCACCAAGTCTTTGCCGTGCGGTGTGTTGGGCCATTGCCGTGCACCTTTCTTTGTCGTGCGGCTTCTTCCATCATTACCGTGAATCGTATCTTTGCCGTGAGTATATTCTTTCGAGCCAAGTGTGTTACTTCTTCTTCTATCCCATAAAACTTATCTTTTTTTCACCGTGAGTATATGCTTTTTCATTGGGTTCTTTGCCGAACAATGAAAAAGCATGCTAGAGGAGTATATCCGATGTTGCTAATTCGGGAGATCCTTTAGAAGCTGCAATTTGTCCCGGGTGGCGTCATGTGAACCGTCGCCCGCTGGTGTGCAAGTGTTCATTTCCGCGCGCAGCGGATATCACCACCTATGTAGTACTACGTAAGAGCATGTCTAACAGGCCCGTATTTCGCTGCCCCGTATAACGCTCGCATTTCGCCCCGTATCGAAAAACTGCTAACGGAAGAGCCATTCCGTCTAGCAGACCCCGTATTTCGCCCCGTATTTTTAAAAATAAAAATCCCGGGAAGTTCATCTTCATTGATCATACTACGGATCATACATACATTCCGATCATACTACGGATCATACTACATCTATCCTACATCTACTCGTCAAGGATGACGTAGGGGTGAAGGCGATGGAGGCCGCCTCCTCCTGCGCCTCCCGCGCCTCGAACTCCCGGACGGCGGCGATGGCCGCCGCCTCCTCCTCTGCCTCCGCCCGAGCTTTCTCGGCGGCATCCGCCTCGGATTCGGCCACCGCACGCCGGAAGGCCGCCTCCTCCTCTGCCGCCTCCTCTTCCTCCTCGCCGCCTCCGCTTCCTCAGCCACTGGTGCTGCCGATGGTCGCCGCCCATGCCGCCTTGGACGCGTGGTCGCGCTGCCACTCGGCGAGCCACTTCTCGAAGGCTCCGCCGCTCATCGGCTTGAGCGGCGGGTCTTGCCGGTACCACCGCCCACCCGCGGCGTACTCCCGGAGCAAATCCGGCACGTACAGCGCGCCGGCGTACCGGCACGCCGCATGGCGGCTCCCGGCGGCGGATCTCTTGCACTTGAGCCGCCACGCCTCCTCCACGGTGTCCGGCGAGCGGGATCGCTTCGATCCGCTCGCCGGCGAGGCGCATACTGCGGCGGCGGGAGTCCATGCCGGAGATGGGGTGGAATGCGGCGCGGGGAAGCGAGTAATTTCTCGCAGGAGAAGGATGGAGGAGGCGGCAATGCACGGCGGAGCTAGGGTTGCGAGCATTGGCGGACGCAGCGGGGGGGCCGGGGGGGCCGTGGCCCACCCAGAAATTCGGCCCGCCAAGATTATACCCCATGGAAAAAAAGGCCGATTAGCCTGGACCCTGGAGGAGTCGTGGATACTGGCGCATCGCACTCGCACCCTGCGATTCCCCACGCCCCGAGCGGCTGAGCCCCCAACCGCCGTCGCCCGCCGGCCTCGCCCGCCCCCCGCCGTCGCCCGCCGCCCCGCCGGCCTCGCCTGCCGTCGGCCGTCGCCCGCCCGCCTCGCCCGCCCTCAACCTCAACTCTGTTTCTCTGCCCGCCGTCCGCCGTCGCCCGCCCCGCCGGCCTCGCCCGCCCTCAACTCTGTTTGACTGTTTCTCTGCCCGCCGTCCGCCGTCGCCCGCCGTCCGCCGTCGCCCGCCGTCGCCCGCCATCGCCCGCCGGCCTCGCCTCGCCCCAACCTCAACGCGGACGGAGGAGCAGTTCCGGGCAGAGAGTCCGGCTGTCCGCCCCTGTCCCCTGATGGCCTGATCTTCCCAAGACCCAAGAGGCCACGACCAGAACCAGAACTCCAGAAGTGAGCCCCTGATCTGCATTTCTACCATTCACCATCAAGTTTGCTGTTTGCATATGAGATATGACTCTCTGTTTATATGAATAAACTGTTATTTTCATGTGTGTATCAGTGTATGTATCAAATTGAGATCTTTATTGATGACATGAGAAAAGATGATAGATTTAAATGTGTCAATCATCTTGGTGAGCTCTCTATTAAGCTTGTTGAAACAAAGAAGCATGTTGTTTATGATTTAGTTTACATGCTTCTCAAATTGATATTGCTTCTACCGGTGGCGACGGCGAATGTTGAAAGAGTATTTTCCGCAATGAGTGTAGTAAAAAACAAGTTGAGAAATAGTATGGGTGATGACCTCTTGAACCATTGCTTAGTGATATTTATCGAGCGGGGGGTGTTCATTCATGTAAGTGATGATACCATTGTTGAAACTTTCATGGCAATGCGAAACCGTAGATTGAAGAAATGATGTAAGTTTCTAATTATGCTATATTCTACAATGTAAGACCCTTGTAATGTTTTGAACTATTTGTATTGTAATCGTGCACATTTGATATATGTATTGAACTTCAATGCAATGAATTTGTCTCGTATATTGTTCATTACTTCATTATGCAAAGGTTTTTCACAATTTGGGGGTGCGCAAAAAAAAAAATTTGAGGTGTGCCCCCCCTCCAATTCTTTCCTGCGTCCGCCATGCGGTTGCGAGTGAGGGGTTAACCCCTCACTCGCACCTGCGCCCAGTATAAGTAGGGGGCGACGGGGCCAATTTCCTGGGCCCCGTATTCCGCCGAAACGGGCCGGCCCGAATACGGGGTCTGCTAGACGGCCCAAATCACGCCTGCCCTGTATCCCGCCGGAATTTTACGGGGTGGGCGGGTTATACGGGGCCTGTTAGACATGCTCTAAGCAGCCTTGTGGGAGGGTATACAAGCAGCGCATGGTTTGGACGGATTCTACGTGCGTACTGGTAGCTGGCTTTTTAAAATATGAAGTGGTAGCTGGCTTGATGATTGATGATTGATCATTTAACCCGGGTTCCAAGCAATGTCCGACGAATGACAACTTAGTTTCAAAATACCCACCTAAACTCACTTGGCCGCATGCATCTTAAAACAAAACACAAGATGCTTTGTGGTTGTTTGCATTGGCCCAGACCGCCACACGGACACACCCATCGTGATGATGATCTAGTTACTCTGCATGCCGTATTAGCATGTAGTACCGTTCCATAAATACGTGGGCGCATCAACCTTTATCCTTAATTTCACTCGCAAGGTCACCTCCTTTCTGCTGCTGCTTAAGGTCAATTAATGGCCGATCCCATGTTTTCCATGTCGAATGCGAGAGTAGCTGGGGCCTCTTCGGTCCTTCAGGCACATCGCCGGCAGGTGAGCCGACGGAGAAGCCACACCCTTCCTCTGGCTTCACCGCCGATCTTGAGAAAGCCTCGTTCCCACCATCAACGAACAAACCCTGTTCGGCTCACCTTCGGCCATGCTTCTACCGATTCAGGCCACAGCGTCGAGTTCGTCTCTGGTGGCCGTCATCCTCCTCCTCCCATCTACTCGATGTGCGCAAGGAATCGGACGATGGTTTCGCCTTGTTCAGGTAAAAGACCTCTAGCATGCTTTTTCATTGGAGTTTTTTTTTTTCATTGGAGTTCTGTGGTGCAACTAATTGGTAACTCGCCTGGCCGGAAGCGGCTGCTCTAAGCTCTTGCGCCCGCCGCTCTTAGCTCCTTGATGCCCCCGATTGCTTGCAAAATCGTGTATGTGTCCGTGCTGGCCGTCTCGGCATTCTTTTTTCAATCAACAACCCAACTTCATGGGTTAAAATGCACAAAATAACTTCGATCAAAACAAGTGGAACAACTCTGCACCGGGCTCCTGGTGCACCCGTCTAGAAGTTGATAAGAATTCTGAAAATATCACATAAGAATTAGCTTAATTATTAGATTATTTGATTACCTCGTGTTTCTGCTAGCTATAAGTTGCGACACATATTCATCTGACATATTACCAGTTTTAAATGGTACTATTGCCTAACAAAAATACCTCCAGATCATGGGAGTGCTTAAAGATTTGTGTTATTCATAAGTTAAAATATTACCTATAATTGAGAAAAATACCTCATGCGGTTAGATTGCTTTGTGATTCGTGCTAATTATATATTGCAACATTAATTGCAACTGAAATTGGATAACATCACCTAACTAAAAATGAAGTTATTTCTCAGTCAGCTGAGAATTAGTCGCTCACAAACATAATATATCTCCACAGGGCTGTAAAGTTTAAATTCAAAGTTATTCGCTCTGTTGTGGTGGCATAAAATCAGAAAATAAATAGGCCGAAGTTAGAAGGCATGGAGAACAAGGTGAGCTCCATGTGGCTAGCCCATGTGCCTTAGCTCATGAGTAGCCTGGAATTTCACCAACTTTTATCATTTTGGTAAATACATATTAATTGATGTAAACAAAGAGAAGTATTAAATATGGGTGAATAACAAATAAAATATGCTTCCCTAAAAAGTATGCAATCAAATTTCTATAAATAATAGATATTTTTCCAAAGTATGAGCTCATCCTAGCACAGAGCATGCCTTCCTGCTTTTGAAACCGGTGCATCATGCATGATACAGAACTACGACTCTACTTCAAGTCGTTGCTTAATTTTTGTATGTACAATACTGGCACGATCATGACTCAAATATCTTCATTGACTCATGACTCAAATATCTTTTCTTTAAATAGCATGCGTCGAGAGGAGGTTGGTTGGAGAAAATGCAAGTCACCGAAATGTGGTAGGAGCCTCACTTTTGGTTATTAGTGTGGATCTCGCCACCACCCTGAAATTCTAGTTGAATGAAATATGGTTGTCATTGAAATTAATGTAGCATACAGAGGAGTTGGTGGCTAGGATAAAGAAGCAACTCCTAGGAATTGGGTCATTACCATCTTCATATGACACGGCATGGGTAGCTATGGTGCCCTTGCCAGGCTGCCCTTACGCTCCACGTTTCCCTCAATGTGTTGAATGGATATTGCAAAACCAACATGATGATGGATCTTGGGGTGTCATCGAATTTGGCTTATTAGGCAACAGGAAGAATATTTTATTGTCCACATTGGCATGTGTTCTTGCACTCACGAAATGGAATGTTGGCCAAGAGCACATAAGAAGAGGTATGAAAAATATGCATTTATGATTTTTTTGTATCTTTAATTTCATAAGGTGGAATGCCTTCAACGTGATGAATATGGTATTTTTCAGGAACTAATTTTATTAGAACAAATTTGTTCATTGTGAAAGAGCAAAGTCCTGCTCCTATGGGCTTCAATATCATTTTTCCTGGTATGCTTAGCCTTGCAATTGAGATGGGTTTGCAGTTTCCTGTTGGAAAAACTGATGTTGATGATATTCTTCACCTTTGGGATATGGAATTGAAAAGGTTTGCCAATGTAATATCATATTGAACTGTATTTATTTCATGTTTATAATATATAAACAAGTGGTTTATAGATTCAGTACAGAATACGTATGGGTTTACCACTGAAGTTTGCAACCAGATTTGGATATTGCCTGTTGGTAACATATTTAAAATATGTGTACTTTGCTTTAGACGGGAGAATTCTTATGGGAGAGAAGCATATATGGTATATGTTTCTGAAGGGTTAGGAAACCTACTAGACTGGAGTGCAGTTATGGAATTCCAGATAAAGAATGGATCGTTTTTCAACTCTCCTGCCATGACTGCTGCTGTGTTAGTCCACCACTATGATGATAAAGCTCATGATTACCTACATTCGGTCGTCAGTAAGTTTGGAAATGCAGGTTCGTCTCTATAACTTGCATTGGGAAGAATTTTCAAGAGTTAAAGTTGTTGCTAAATACTAACACGACAGACAACTTTTTTGCAGTACCAATGGTATACCCACTAAATATATATTCCCAGCTTTCAATGGTGGATTCGATTGAAAAGTTAGGAATTTCTCATCATTTTTCTACTGAGATAAAAAGCATCCTAGACATGGCATACAGGTAATGAGCATGAAATAAAAAAATTGGCATTTTTAAAGCAGCTTTAAAGCTTTACTCTGTTCGAATTATAGCTTATGGTTAGAGAGAGATGCGGAAATCATGTTGGATGCAGCAACATGTGCAATGGCATTTCGCCTTTTACGGATGAATAGATATGATATATCTTCAGGTACGTAGGCAAGAATGTCCTGTGAATGTTTCATTGATCTTGATTTAAGAGTTCAACTAACAAATGTTTTGGCACAGGTGAACTGTCTCATGTTGCTGAAACCTCCAATTTCCATAATTCACTGGAAGGGTACTTAAATGATACAGAATCTATCTTGGAATTGTACAAGGCTTCAAAAGTCAATCTTTCAGAGAATGAATTGATCCTAGATAGCATAGGCCACTGGTCTGGCAGCTTACTGTCGCAAAAGTTGTGCTCCGATGGGGTGCAAACTTTTTCAATCAAAGGAGAGGTGCTTGCATGAAATTTGAAGCTAACATTTCACATAACAGTTCAGTTTATGTCTGATTATAAGTTCTCAAAATTTCAGATAGAATATGCTCTTAAGTTTCCCTTCTATATCACTCTAGAACGTCTAGAACACAAGAGGAACATTGAAAATTTTGATGCCACTAGCTCTCACATGCTTAAGGCGGAATACCTGTAAGCCTGCGATTTTATTAAAATAATAATTGGCCTAATCTTATTGTTTAGATGTCAATACTAATGACAATCATTATTTTGTATCAGGCCATGTTGTGTCAATCAGGAACTTTTGTCTTTGGCTACAGAAGATTACGCATTTTCGCAATCTGTTTACCAGAATGAACTCATGTGTCTTGATAGGTAATCTGGGATGTTATGTGCTAATGTCACAAAATAGTTTTCTTTGATACTTTCAACAATATTTTGTTCCTACAGTTGGGTGAAAGAAAATAGGATGGACCAGCTACAATTTGCACGGCAAAAGTTGACATATTGTTATATGTCCGCCGCTGCTACGATATTTCCTCCTGAATTTTCTAATGCTCGTATAGCATGGGCCAAAAATGGTGTGCTCATAACTGTTATTGATGACTTTTTTGATGTTGGAGGGTCAATGGAAGAAATGGAAAACTTCACCTCATTAGTTGAGAAGTATAATCCTGTAACTTGATGTCTTATACTTGACTTTCTTAGCTAGTACCTTCTGCATTGCTGATAACTCATGGGTTTCATGTTTTTCCGATCGTGGTGCCTTAGGTGGGATAAGCACCACGCAGATGACTTCTACTCCGAGTCCGTAAAAATACTATTTTATTCTCTCTATACCACAACGAACGAGCTTGGAACAATGGCTTCTGTGGTACAAAACCGTTGTGTTAGAAATCACCTGATAGAAACTGTGAGTTTCATTGTGTCGCCCCACCCCCGATTTTAAATTGCATTGCATTCAGCATTGAAAAATCGAATTTTGTCTGCAGTGGAAACACGTGTCAAGGTGCATGATGACTGAGGCAAAATGGCAGAGGAGCAAATATGTGCCGACGATGGAAGAATATATGCAAACTGGGGTTGTTACCTTAGCACTTGGGCCCATTGTGTTCTCAGCATTATATTTTGTCGGGGAAAAGATCTCCGGGTGTGTCGTCAAAGATCAGGAACACGATGAATTATTCAGGCTGATGAGCACTTGTGGTCGTCTTCTAAATGACATCCAAAGCTTTGAGGTATTTGTGCCCCCTTTGTGCCAAAAACAATTGTGCCCCTGCAGACCCATACCAATCCATTTCTTCCAGATTTATGTTCTGTGATTTTGCACATATCAAGTTACAGAAATCCCTTCTTGAACTTCATATATTATTCTTGGACTATTGGCACTATTACTTATGTAGTACAGCAATGGGGCTGGTTTTAAATGTGTATATATTAATATAAAATTTACACCGTAGGGATTCCCCTACGGTAAAGGTGTCAAAAAAACAAAAACAAAACTTATGTAGTACCCAAAATTATCACAAAAGTCAATTTTGAAGACCTATTTTATTTTATGGAAGTGATATTAAATAAATCTTTAATGTTCGCTTTGTGAGGCCTAAAGATAAAAGACATGTCAATACGACTACTTGTCTTGGCGGTTTGACATTATAAATGTGAATCTTAATCAGATTGGAGTATTTACCGTTGTGTAATAAATATGATTAGAGTTGTATAATATATAAATTTAGAGTTGCATGATGCATGAAACTCTTCTTAAATATATGCATTGAGGTATCTATTTGCCCAAGTTCTGTGGAAATTCGGCTAGTTTTGTTTATCTAGTTGCGAGTATAGATAAGTGAACCGTAATTAATCGTCATTGTTACATCATTGAAGCTTATAAACTATAGTTGTGTTATGGATGAGTATGACAAATGCTCTACTTTATGTTGCAGAGGGAGGGCAGTGAAGGGAAATTGAATAGTGTTTTACTACTTGTTCATCATAGTGGTGGTTCTCTGTCCACAGAAGCGGCTAAGAAGGCCATACAGAAATCCATAGACACATCCAGAAGAGACTTGCTAAGATTGGTTCTCAAGGAAGACACGGTTGTCCCTACAGCATGCAAGGAGCTCTTTTGGAAGATGTGTAAGATACTTCACCTATTTTACCTTCAGACTGATGGGTTTAGCTCACCCAAGGAAATGGTCAGCGCGGTGAATGCAGTTATCAACGAGCCACTCAAAATCTCATTTTAGAAATCCATCTTACATTGTGTCATCGAGGAAATGGATATTTTCTATGTTCAACCATTTTCATATGGAGCATAGGAAGCAACAATTCATTTTTTATGATACTACAAATTGGTTGATATGAAGGACAATCAAAACGTTGGGTCAAGTTTGAAAACATGTTTGTGTTGTGCAGAGTTGGTAGCTCAGTATTCACTTTGTTAAGATTCTGTGTTTGAAATGTTGAATGTTTTTTTGCATATTTGTGTTGTTATAAGTTTTTTTGTCAAGTATACGGGGTTGGTGCGGCAAGGGGTCCAATTTTATTCGACCTTTCTGGTTTACATGATTATAAACACACATGAACCATAAAGGTGTTGGATTAGAATCTCATGGCATACAGAATTGGGATAAAACAGAAAAGGTTATAAAAACAAACCAAAAAAAATCATGAAGTTGTACTTAATGGATATTTCTCATTTGGAATTGCATGAACTTCTGCAGACCAATACCGCCCTATAAGAAATATTCTTAAGTTATAAATCAACCAAAAAATATTGATTTATTTGTAACAAATATGTGTGTACCCTTTCCTTTTTATCAGCTAAATCTCCAATCGGGGCTTTGGCAAAACATTCTTACTTATGGCATTAACTGAAATCCCTTACTTTGCCATTCTTTCCAGAATAGGATTTTGCTTAATATCATTTGGATGGACTCAGATCCTTTCATGTAGGAGAGTCTTTGATGGGCTTTGAATTTGGATATATCCAGTCAATACGCAAGATTTGTTGCTAAGTGTCCACATATGAACCCATGCGACCAGCGCTTGTCAAATGTGCATGGAGATGCAACACCTAGGGATTTTCAACAATGTTAATGGATAGTTTGGGACAATCAACTTAGGCCAGGTTTGTGAGACCTCATTCCTCATTATGCTATTTCATTGCTCGAGCGAAAATACCTTTTATATTAGTTTAATGACACATTAGTTATGATGTTTTAGTGAAACCATGTTACGGTGGTTTGGCAAATCTCTTGAGACACGACTAATATGTGCTGGAGCTTTATTATGCCCCAACATAACTTAAACAGGTTCATTGGATGATTATAATGGATCGATATATTACTTTATAAATCAAATAAATGGAAATTATGTCACACTTCCTACAAAAGGGTCTCGAGTCTCGACACATGTAGTTGAAGTGCCACGGAGTTATGTTACACACTCTCTAATTGCAGCCATACATTACCTCCACATAGCACTATAAATAATACTACACAACACAAGAAATATTTTTACATAATGCGTTACATCGTCATTTGACAAAGATCATCTGACACACATGAAAATTAGAATACAATTGAATTTCATATATTAATGCTAGTCAACATAAACATTAAAATCTTATTAAAAATCAACTTTAGGTCTCCCATCAAATAGAGTATTGTCACGATATTGTGTCCAAAAATACTCTTTGTCTTGTGCTACAATGAAAACTAGTCACAATGAGAAGTAACATATTATGCATTTGATGCTAGTTTATGACACTATCCTACAATTCATAGTATCATGATGTAGTATCATAATGTGATATCATAGTTTCTTGTTTTTGAATATTTTGTATAATCTCAATGCAAATGTATGTGTATGATGTATTTGTCATTAATTTTTTAAGTTTTACGTGCTATGATACTGTATCTACTTATATATGATACCGCTCTCACCTTTTTCCTCATTAATTATAGTGCCACATCAGATTTTTACCAAAATGGCGTGTATACTAGTTATAATATTATCATTGTGACTAGGCTTACTAAGTGAAAGAGGGCCCGAGATCACTTACTATTTTTGGACATTTTTTTATTCAAGCATGGTGGTACTAGGTAAGACTACACTGGTAACCGGGCGCCACACCCTTAGAGCACGTGGGTAGGTGTGCTCATGAACGATGTTAGAAGCATCCGCGTCGTCACTTGCGTACACGATACTCCAGCTGTGACTGTGGGAGTGAAGAGAAGGAACCAGAAGGGGACGTCGATGATGACAAGGAGGAGAGGAGGGGAAGAGGATGGAAGCACGAGAATTCAAATCCAGTCGCAAGCGTCCGATTCACTCCCGCTACGACTGAGGGGGATGTTAGAAGTATAATATGTAGGGGTGTATACGTAAGACTAGGAGTCATCTTCTTGTACTACAAGCCTATCCCCTCTCCTTTGTACCTCTATATATACCCCCAATGGGTCATGGCAATACAACACACAATTCTAGGGTTCCAATATTTTCCACAAACGCAACATACTGAAGTGCCACTTTAATTGAAAAAGTAAAACGCTTGGACTATTTATAGTGGAAGTAACATAGATAGTAACATCACACACCGTAAAACATTTTGGTGACATGGTATGATAATAAATGAAAAAAGAATGTGTGGTGGTAACTAGCATGTTACTGTAAGATCACACACCTCAAAACAAGCGATGAGTCTACAACATAACAAATGACATAATGCATGAGCCCATATATAAGTTACTATCCATTATGGAGATAGTAACATAAACTAGTATCATATGCATATTACTGGTCTAAGTTACTCCTCACTATAATTAGTTTTAGAGCAAGAACAGCTGTTAGCTATATAACTCGTGTCATATCACTTACAGCCATCAACAATAAGAACTAAGAGTATAAGAGAAATGCAGAGTGGCTCTGGGGTGCCACACACCCCCATACTTGGAATTTAAAAAAAGGTTTAAAAATTAGAACTTTTTTTGAAATGTGTACTTGTATAAAATTATTTCCCTAGGAAATTACTTTCAGTGTACAAGGTACTATTCACTTTATATTTGTCATAAAAAAAAATTCCCCTAGACACCATGGGAATCATTTCTTTTCAAAACATTTTTTTATGAGTACAAACTTGATTGTCCTTGATTTTCAAGAAGATTAAAAAAATTTACTTTTTTCAATTACCACAATTTTTTTTGTGTAGGGGGTGTGTGGTACCCGAGCTGCATGTTACAATAGGCTAGCTATTATTTTGGCATTGGTCTATCCGTTTCTTAATATACGGTGTATAGTTTTATTTCAAGAATATTGCACAATGTGGGAGGGCAAATTTTGTTCGTTTTAGGCATTAGTGCCCCTACATGATGGACGTGATATAAGAGGAAAAATAGGAAAATCTTTGCATGCTCTCTCCTATCAGATTTTCTCCTAAATTACTGCGACAAATTTTACAATTTTCCGTGTAATTTTTGAATCCGTGATCAACTGAGATTGCTATAGATAGATAAAAGATCCTAATCAAAGGTAAACGTGCAGCCACAACTCGGCTTAAAAGGAATGAAGAAGGCGCTCTCAATTCTGTTTCCTAAGGGCATCTTCAACGGGGCGAAGCTGAGCGACCGTTTGCGTTCGTGGAGACCGAAAATGTGTCTGTACTCTGCTCCAGTGGGACGACATAAAGTGACCGGACCGTCCGCGACGATGCAAGCATGTACCGGCATACCGGCGTCATCAGTGTTCTTGCTCATGCGGCTGCCGATCTCCGAAAAGTTCACGTCTGTGAAAGCGCCCCTGCGGAGACATGCTTAGCTGCACACTGCAGCCGCGACCAGCTTCGTGCGTTCCTAGGACACACAGCACTTCCACCATGAGTCCATGACGGTGTCAGGCTCTGCCGCGGTGAGGTATGTACGGCCTGTGGGTTCACGAGGCTCAGTCCCCGGCTCGCTGCAGGATGAGCACGACATCACGTACATCTTCATGCTGGACTCGTTCTCCATGACGCCCAGTACAGCATGATACTAAAAGGACGGGTTCATCGTCGTTCTGAACGACTGGACATACCAATTCTTCTCCTTGATTCCTTGTGATCAGCTGCTTGTGCTTGTTCCCGTTGAATGTACACATCGGAGATCCATGTACCATGGTCTCATGGATCGTCGCCTTCGTCAATCGGAGACATTCAGCACGGAGCGGCAACGTGAGGATATGGAGCAGCGGAGGGAGATAGTAGACAGGCAGAGGGTAAGAAGGTGGGGGGAAGATTTGGACCCTCGCTAGCTCGCTGCTCTCTCGCTCCCGTACACGTCACAGGCTAGTATTTACGGAAGGAGAAGCAAATACATGATTTCACGCAACTTTGTTTCCGCTGAAAAAGGAAAAACTGCCAAGCCGTTCGATGTTAAAAGGACATAAGGGCGCACGGATGGGAGCATGCAAGCCCCGTCCGTGGAGCCTGGCCCCAGGCCCTTTTCAAGTGCTTTACGTTCCATGCTGTGCAGCCTGTATTGGCCTCTATTGTTTGGTTGGCCACGAAAAAAAAACTTTCAAGCGCCTGTTTTTGTCTCTCCCCCTCCACCTAGGATTTAGCTGACATGAATTTGCTTGTAACCTG
Organism: Lolium rigidum; assembly: GCF_022539505.1. Lineage (NCBI taxonomy): Eukaryota > Viridiplantae > Streptophyta > Magnoliopsida > Poales > Poaceae > Lolium > Lolium rigidum. The sequence continues at coordinate 55,745,902 of NC_061514.1, read as the reverse complement.
CTGACTAGGTTTATTGTACTACCTTCTCTTATTGTACTCAAGCAAATCAACAAGGGTGACCAAGCGTCACTCCAAGCAAAACAAGGTAGACAGTCATGCAAAGCATACATGCACAACAGTAAATATAATTCTGCAAAATGAAATAAAAGGACAGATTTTCATCCACAGGTCCAGTTCTGAATATCAAAATTGCACGCATATTAATAATCCACTTCCTAATGTAAAATAAGCTTAACACAGATAACATCCTTCGCGCACAGGGCATTATGGATGCAGATCAAGCCTAGTTCATCCTTCTAACGAGCTGGTTGATGTAGTTCTCACGGTTACCAGCATCACCACCCTCAACATAGTGGTTCCTCTTCTTCTTGAGGCCACCGAGTGGTGCCTTCAGCTTGAATGGCCAGAGGAAGTTGTTGGCCTCCTTGAAATGTGGGCCAACAGTCAAGATCTCGTGAACAAGATCCTCAATGCAGATTATGTTGTGCTTCCCCAGGCCCTGGTTTAACACAAAAATGGCAATGATCAACTTAGTACATATGTGCAAGATAGAAGAGCCACAAGGGAAGTACGGCTCAAGATTCAAACCTCTTCAATGACTTTGTTGTTGGACAGAGGAATTCTTTGCTTGTTGAGCTTTCCATAACCCCTCTTGTAGATCAATTCCCGGACACTCTTCAAGTTAGGGTACCTAAAAATTAAGGAAATTATACAGTTTAGCGACAATGCAGCGTCATATCAATTATGTAGTCATCCAACTCTTGAATCACTACGGATCTTGGCTCAAAGATCTAGAAACAGGAAAAAAATGGTTGCCTAATGTTTTTTCTGACATTTGACAACAGCTAAACAAATAGAATAGATGTGGACAGAATAAAATGCAGGTTTGGAATCCGTTTCATTCTACTCATTTAGTAAGACTTTGAACTACCAGCAATGGCAAAACCAGATCACCTGAAGTAGTGAGATGGTATAGTAGACAGTTGATATCACACTTATAAATTCGTCAAATCAAAACAAGTACAGTTAAACTGGTGAACTGTATCGCAATTACTCAAGTGAACAACATACCCATATGCAACATATGGCTCAACCCTGCGGAGCATGTTAATGGTGGCCTTGTTGACCTTAAGGAACACACCATTGAAGATCTGCAAAAGCGAAGATTTAGAACAGTAAACAACAGCAGCTACAACTGTCAAACACAGATGTATTTCACATTCTAAGCAACAGATGAAATCAAAGAAGCAACTAATTGACCAACCAACCTGCCTCAAACGCAGAAGCTGCAAGATCTTCTTTGTCTTTGGGTGCATGGCATTGATACTGCAGAGAAAGCATTCCCAAAATTAATATCAAATATGAAACATTTCCCATGTCAGTATAGATACCATGATAATGCGGCACAGTGGTGCCTTACCCACGGATGCGGACAACAAAGAGCAGCTTTGCCTCGGGGCTGACATAGAACCCACCCTTCAACCGGGCCTCACGCTTAAGCTGCACCAGCTCCTTGTCCTGCTCACAAAACCAACATTAGCATATCCATTCACAGTTCAGTGCTTAACAAAGTATAACTCTTTCAATCGTAGAGCACAGTTTATTAATGATTCTATCTGACAGGGCTTATGTCAATGACAACTCAGTATAAAGAATTGGAACTATCTTCTGGTGGTATATAGATATTGGAACAACACCAAACATTATCCAGTCGTAGAAGCACCAGGTGAGCCTCAATCACAATGGCTAAACAAATATCAACATTCTATCAGTCCCAGATGAGAGGAAAGACATTACTGTCAGTAATACACAGCACATACAACATCATAAAAAAGGTTAAGTGTTAATATATCTTGCATTGATGAAAAGCTATCATAGGACATTAGTTCTAACATGGCACAAAAACATGTGATAAGCACACCAGGCGCTGGCCGCATGTACACAAACGGTAGCTCATAAAAATTCATAACTAAGTTTAGCTACTACTGGCAGATTGCATTTCTAACCACAAGAACCGCATATTGTCATGGGCAATAATCAATTTTCGTCGAACCAGTCTAAACCTACAGATCAAAAACAAGGCGCACTGCGTACGGATTCCACATGACACTGGACAGCGCGCCAGAGCATAATCTTTGGATCGAGCGTGAGATGAGCAGCGATCTGACCTGGGCATCGTACTCCTCGGCGTACTGCTTGGCGCGGGCGAAGATGACCTTGCGGTTCTCGCCGGCCTGCTTCTTCTCGGCGACGGCCTTCTCCTTCTTGTCGGCGGCCCAGAGCTCCTCCCTCTTCCTCTTGCGGAGCACCGACTCCGGCACCACCACCTTCGCCGCCTCGGACGCCATCTGCACGGTCGCGGACGAACAACAGTCTGTCAGATCGAGACGGGGAAGGGACAGGACGGCGACGGGTTCGGACGACGGCCGCTTACCTCGACGAGCTGAGCTTAGCTTCGGGGGAGAGGAGACGGCGGGGTATGACGAGAGGCGGCGGCGGTGAAGGAAGTGAGAAAGCGGATTAAGTAGGAGGGGTTTCGTCGCTAGGGTTTGGCAGCGGGATCCGACGGCTGCGATTAGTTTGATGTGCCGCAGGGTATTTGTTTGTTTACAAACGGGCTCTCGTGGGCTGGGCCAGTGCCTCGTTAACGCGGGTCATCAAGTATTTAGGCCTTCCATTTTAATGGAATGGATACCAGAAAGTAGAAACCGTTCAATGCTAACTAGGCCTGCAATCCCTCCAGAAATAAAAAGCTAACTACGCCTGCAACCTTTGTTAAGCCCATGAGAAGGCATCGCTCCGTCCCTCTAAAAAAAAACACATATTTTCTCTTTGTTGCAAAGCACGGTACGGTACAGGCGCATCTATACCTACTAATAAAGGAAGGAAGGTTTCTCCCCTAAATTTTCGTCCGTTTTTTAATTACCCTTGTATTTCAGTCAATATTACAGCCATTGCCACCGGTAAGTAATAACGATTCGCTTTAGTTCCGATCGAAGAAAAAAGAAATAGACCGACGGCGACCCCATCGATTCCTACGCCGCCAGCGCCCACCCATCCCTGCCCCGCGATGAATCCCGCCCGGCGGCTGAGGCCACCCTTCAAATCCTTGTGTTGCCGATGCGGCTAAGGCGGCGTAGTCTCCCCCAGCAAGCCGGCCGGTATAGCTCCTCCCCCATACTCGCCACACTTGCATCCTCGACCGCCATAGGCCGTCACACCGGAGCTCGAGAGCAGCAGGGGTAGGGGCAGGGCGACGCAGGCAGCAGCACACCAGCTAGGTAGCAGGGGAACGTCCGGGAGGAAGAAAGTGGAGGCGTTGCCGCCTGCCGGGGCAGCGTGCAGTAGTTTGGTGGCGGGGATATCAAGGAGATGCTCAGGCCAGAGCTGCGAGGATGGAGTTCCTGCTCGTTGGTGCGGCCCGGCTCCATACCCGAAGAGGCTCCCGAAGACCCCGTTCCCCGTCCTCCCTCGCATGGAGCTCCGGCCGCTGCGGCACGCCGCACTGGCTCCATCCTCTGCCGCCTCCGCGAGGCCGCGCCTGCGCCGACCGCATCCTCCGGCGCCGCTGGAAGGCCAAAGCTATCCACGCTGGCACGCCAAGTCCCTCCCCGTGATGGCCACATCCTCCTGTGGCACCGGCCACGGCCGTACATGTCGCCCGCACTATCTAGGCTCACGGTGGCAGAGGCCAGCGGGCGGGCGCGGAAATCGGCGGCGCTGTTCCCATCCTCTGCATCACACGCGGCCGGCGGCGCTGCCCTTCCCGCCACCAGCCCATCGTCACCTCCATTCTGAACTAGCAGGTCTCATCGATACAGGGTGGATGCAGAGCCCAGGTTGCAGACGTAGAGTTACAGCGAGCGTGGTTGCTAGCTGCCACTTGCCCCATCTAGCTTGCCAAAATCCGCGGCTACATCACATCCTCCCAGTGCTGCAGCCACGAAAAGCCTAGCCGGATTTGTTCTTCACCAAAGCGGTAGCACATGGAAATGCGGGGAAAGGCAGATCCGGTCGCTGGAGAACGAACTGACAAAGCATACGTTTGCAACCAGCAGAGAGATTCTTTTTATAAATTAGGCAAGAGACAAATCGAAGAGTCTCACCGGTTTTTATGTACATTCATACAAGGGTGCCTCTGGAATCAAGAAGCAACGATGTTGATTGGTCTGAAATGAATTATAATCGGGAGGGAATAAAATTCTCCATGTGCTGATGATGGGCAAGTAAGGGGAATTATGCATTAAACTGGACTATGTTGAAACGTTGCCTGCATGAACGAAAGATGGGCAGTGTAGTAGCGTGATGAGCTAAACATTAATCGACAATGCGACAGTGCCGGGAGCACACCAGATGATGGGGTTTGCTCGAACCAGGTCCGTGCCTGTGCAAAAGGGAACCGCTGTGTGACAACCTGACGTCAAAATCATCAATGGAATTGACGAACTTAGAAGGAGGGCACATTTTTTCAGTATTTCTTCAGCAAATCGTCTCCTGACATCTTCCAAACTCTATTATCAAATAGAGATGTTATAGGAAAAAGAAGTGATGCACACATTTTATTTATGTTTCAATTTATTTACTTCATCTACTGGAATTTGTTTACCAGGTTATTTTTGTTTATTACCGATTTGTGGATATAGAAACTAATTCAAGGTAATTGAAGAACTAATAAATTCTTCCGTAGTTCTTTTCAACTGCCATCAACTCCTATGCCGGCGCTCGAGTGACCACGTGGAAATAATTATGGCGATCCTAAGATCATCGGGGAGGCAGTTGCTGGTGGCCTAAAGAGTAGCTACGCGGAGTATGAGTTTGCTGTCGACGGCCCTCACACATGATTTTAGTTCCACGCATCCGATGACGATCATGAGTGGTGCAATTGTGTTCAGGCAACAAGGTATATACGCAAATTTTTCTCTCCCGATGCAACGCACGGGCATTTTTACTAGTACACTCAAAAATTCGTAGGAGTACATACAGGTGCATATCATTTTAGTATTTGACAAATGCACATAAATGTCAGGCCACCAAAAGAAACTAAGGTTATGCATAGCATGAAAACCATGAAATTTCAAATGTATTCTGTAGCCTATTCCATGGCAGCCAAACAAGCTAAACTTTGAAATTATAAATGAATTCCTTGATTCCAGCCAGAATAATGAGAGCCACACAAGCTCTTTTTTTTTAACAGGAAAAACTATATTAACTTTAGAGCTCATAGTACAACATCTCTCGGCGACAAGGCGTGGAGTGGGGATCAAAGGTGGATAAAAGCACCAAATGAAAAAAAGATGACCTAAACACTTGTAGTAGATACCGAAGATTGCATATAAAGCCAAACAGCGTTAGTTCATCCGTCGACAACACAGATTTGATATTGCTGCAACTTTTTAAGGACCTCCATTGTGCTCCATGCCAGAATACCCCGCGGCTGGCTCTCCCAATGGTTTATCCGACGTGTGCAAAGGAGCTCTTAAAAGGAAAGATGAGTGTACTAGCACGCTGCACGGACGCTAATGGGATAGGAGGTCTGAAGCGCCAAAGCGAGACACTTTAGCATGTGATGCTGACAACTACCAAAATTGTGAGAGATTAATGGAAGTAGTTGGACGCCATGAGTAAGATAGAGAGAGGTGGAATGAAGGGTTGAAAAGCCTCTCTTTGAGCGTCCATTTTGTAATCAACAAGTCCTGAACTTTGGAAGCTGCAAGAAAATCAAACAAAACAAACTGCAAGAAAAAAACAGTCACACTCGGACAAGAATAAAATCCGTTTTGCGTGGTTGACGTTAGTCTGGTGGTGTCACTCATGGCACGTACAATAGGGTGATGTCAGTCTTCCCTTACGCTTGCCACGTTTTTTTTATTTAGTTGGAGGAGAGAAAAATGAAGGGAGAGAAGGTTGTCTTCCTTTAGCTAAGGGATGATCTAAATAAGAGAATATTATTTTCCCCATTGTACTACTTGTCTTCCCTTAGTACTCCAACAAAAAGTAATTAATTATTATTTATTGCAAGGAATGACAATAAGAGATAATCTATTGTGCTATTTATCATCCTCTCTAGATGACTTAGACTACTAAGAGAAGACGTGCCTTCCCATGCGCTGGCCTAGCAGCACGAGGAGACAAGCAACGGCGAGGACCCACTAGTAGAAACAAGGGCTTTGGTTTTTTGCCCCAGATGTCATTTGCACCGGATTTGGCATGAACCGGTGCTAAAAGGGGTCATTAGCACCGGTTCGTGGGGCACAGCAGGCAGAGGGACCGTTAGCACCGACACCGGGATAGTAGAAGTCATGGACTCGAAGAGTAAACCCCTTGAGGCGTGGGGGGACATGGCTGATATCCTCCAGAAGGCTTGGAAACGGTTCACCAACAAAGCTCCGGGTTTAAAGAATAAAGAACTTCGAATAAAACATGTACCTGTAAGTACTACTGGCTAGGCCGCGCATCTCTTTGATTCTAGTTTCAATACCATTATTATCATTCTTGATTATATATATATTATTTTGATTGAACTTTGTTCTCGTAAAGTGCTTGAGGCAAGAGGACGGGAATAATTTATGCGGGTTCTACGTTTGCGAGTTCATCCGCCGAATACCCACCATGTGAGGGACATTTTGGAACAACTTGATGTAAGTAAACAACATTCATGGCTTTATTTTATCACCTTGTGTTTCATTCACATACACACACATATATATATATATTGACCACCGTACCTTCTTCAAATTATTAGATCGAACGGTTGCGGAACGGTCTTCTAGCAACTGAGCGTGTACGAGCAATTGAAGAAGAACTGGCGGGATTCTTACTTGAGCAAGTCATAGCTTCAGACGGAGAACACTATGTGGCCGACATCCAATATCAAAGTTGATGTAGACATATATATATATATATATATATATATATATATATATATATATATATATATGCATGAACGTGTGTCACTTTGATCGATATATGTAATATAATGGTTTCCTATATATATATATTTGAATTGTCCGCATTAATATATACCGTGTTTCGAATGGGGCAGAGTCTCGCCGCGGCGGAGTTTTAGTGCAATTCCCTGTCGCGGCAGTGCCGCCGCGGCGAGGAAGGGCACTAAAATGCTGCCGCGGCACAACCCTTTTGCACCGGTTCGTATTACGAATCGGTGCAAAAGCTCCCCCGCCGAGCGCCCCACAGCCGGCCATGTGGTGACCCCTTTAGCACCGGTTCGTAAGTGAACCGGTGCAAAAGGGGGGGTCTTTTGCATCGGATTGTTTGCACCGGTTCACAATCCGTGCATATGGCCCTAATGAACCGGTGCAAAAGAGCCGTTTTCCACTAGTGTAGCATCCCTGTCTTGAGCACGAGCGATACGCGTCGACATGGACACTGAAACGCATAGCGTTGATGCGGTCGGAAGGAGATGTCCCTGCCGACTGGACATGTAATTCAGCTGGCTGCCTACAGAGGGGCGAGCAGGGAGAGCTCGATGTAAACAAGGCAAGGGCGAGCACACTGCTAAACGACTGATGGTTTTGCCAGACAAAACGTGACCGGAGCTGATCAAACTGTTCGGGTGATCGAACAGGTGACCGGAGCTGACATGTTCAGTCCGATTTTGGACCGAGACATCAGACATGTTCAGTCCGATTTTGGGCCGAGACATCAGACATGTACCACTACTCGAGCCTTGGCAATTCGCTTGTCATGCACCTTCGCCATGCTCCACTGAACGAGTGATACAGCGATGGCAGCTCCCCGAGAACGATGCGGCAGCGGATATCTGGGACCGCAGCTCACTGCACGGAGCCACTCGGAACAGAAGAGAAGGGTATTTGCGTAGAAGGCGTCTCGCTTTCATGGGGCTCATCATCATCACCACATGGACCTTATTTTTTGCGAAGAGGACTCCTTTAATCCATTTTGCTGGGACACGGTCGACATGACTCTATATTACAAAACCATTACTTCATGGCGTGGTGTAGTTGCCACCACATAACTCTATCCTGTAGACTGTAGAGTTCACAACAATGACCACAACTCAACAGGCTTGGAAAAAAAAATTGCAGATTGGTTCCCATGTCGTCAGTTATAACCTATTATCTTCAGCAATGTTAAAAAAATTCGAACTTAAAATACCTTATATACGGAGCTATGCAAAATGACGAAATCCAACATCCATTGTAGGAAACAGTGCAAAATTTTAAAACCTCAACGAATATTGATTTGAAATTGTGCACATTGGTAAAGCACCACATTAACTTCATCTATTTTTTTCACTTTTTCTTAACTTTAAATGTTGTTTCCAATTTTTTTAAATCCATATGCAACTCATGCTACAAAAATCCACATTCATTGTGTGTGTGGTCCCTGTTCATGTGCATACTCATTGTGTAATCACAAAAAAAATATTAAAAAGGAGGAAATTGATTCTACGTCAACGTTTAAGACACTCGATATCTGGTAGGCTATATTGCATAAATATAGAGTGATATTGCCGATATAGTGTCAGATGTACATCACTCGTTTTTAGTATAAGTAGGTGGCCTATGTTGCTATATCGGCGAATACGATCTCATCTACCTTGATCATGCTTTGTTTCACAAAATCCGGAATTCAGAGATCCTCGGCATTGATACGAGATTTAAAAAAAAAAGGCCGTAGACAAGAGAAATCTTCAAAAATCCTTTGAGAGTAATAATGCATGTCCAAAAAAAAACGATGCACAAGTTTAACACAAGAAATGCAAATTATGATGGTTGATGGAGATCGATAATAGGATAATTTTGCCTTGATCTTTACTCATTTAAAATATGTGACACCAAGGGATCTAAGGATTTTTCAATGCGGAGACGTTGTTGGTCCAGAGTTAATCGAAGAAGACAAAAAGATCTAATCCAAGGTTTGTTGCTGATGGGACGATCGTAGTTTCAGCATACGGGACCAAATTCTAGGTCTTTCGTAGTTTTTCTTAATCATATCTATTCGGTGATTTAATTTGTACTAATTTGTTATTTAGAGAACTCTGTGTGGCCGTGTGGGTACGTGCTTTTGAAGCCAGTAGGACGTGTTTGGTTCAGTTGTGTAAAGGTAAAATGGTATTGGAATCAATTAGCGAGCGGTAACGGTAAAAAGGAAATGAATAGGCAACACTACTCTTTAGCGGATCATGAACACCATAAAATCCCAAGAAATCTCTACTACTTAAAAAGAATGAACCTGTTCCCCCTTCTCCCCAGTTTGGTCGTCCCTTCGTCGTCAACCCGCTTCGCTGAGCGTTCCGTCGTCCCGCACGTGTCCAACTGGGCCAAGCCCAACTACATCGTCAGAATGGAAAGGAACCCAGGCACCCAGCACCCGAAACCCTCGCCTCCGAAGTCAACATTCTCCCCCCCCCCCCCGCGTAGCTGCTGCCGCCGACCACCCTCCGCCTCCTCCCGCTTCCCAATCATGTGGAGCTCTTCCTATCCCTCTGAATGCCTCCTACTCTCCGGCCAGGCTGTTGGCTTGGAAGGCACACCTGGGCAGGCCGGCGGAGTCTCACTGCTGCCACGCTGGATCGGGGATTGCCAGCTCCCCACCGCCATGAATCCGTCTCAGACCACCCCACTTGCCGTCGGAGCTCCCGTGAATTCTTGACCTCGTATTGTCTTCCCCACTGGCCGCCAGAGATCTTATGACGCCTCGGCCGCTTTCACTGTTCCCTGCGATGCCCTGGCCTCTACCGGCGAGACTCCTCGCGAGAGACAGCTAGAGAACCTCCGCCTCGTTCCTTTCCTCTCCCCGCGTCCAGTCCGGCGCCCTCCCTCTCCAAACTCGCATCACAACACCGCAGGAAGCCAGCGGCTTGGAGGAGCGCGCGAGCTACGGCATGTCGATGCAGAGATTGGTCACTGGAGCAGGTTCAGCGCCGACGGCTGATGCGGGAGAGGAGCTACCTCCTTCCTTCCTCCTCTCAACCCTCTTCCACTTCTGCACAAGGAACATGGATGGCCGTCGCGGCACCTCACGAGAGGAGGCAGGAGGACGGCGGCGGCGGCAGTCTGCTCCCTCCTGGTGGCTAACGGGGGAGAGAGAGGAGGCGACATAGGAAGGAGGAGCAGTCGGAGGAGCTAGAGAGGCAGCAGTAAGAAGAGGTGATGTGGAAGATCGTCTCCTTGAAGCCCCCTTTCCATCATCCTCTGGCTTGAGGACGCCAATGTCATTCTTGACCACTACAAGCCAGGCAAGGGCACTCATAAGCTCCTCCCCTCTCTCATCCCCTACCCACAATTTCTCATCTTTGTTTCTGTTGATGTTTTGTATCTATGCATATAAGGTGTTTGAGGACAATCCAAACAGGCTGCAGGCACAAATTTATGTTGTATGTTCAACAAGAATATAAACCACGATGTGAATAATGAAATGCTCAGGTGTTCATCATGCTGACTCAGGTTTAACAAGACATAAACACCAGCTTCTCTATTTTTTTCCTTTTCCAGTAATTGCACTATGATCCTATTCCTGGTTCTTTGTCCTGTTCCTGGTGTGAAGCAGCAAATTTAGATAGGGTATACTTTTTTTATTCATGCACATTGGTGCTAGATTAACAACTTAACTTAATGTTGTCAAAGCTTACAAAAATAGGGACTAGGCAAGACAGGACTTGAACACTGTACGCTATGACTTGAAAATTGCCTTTCAGCCTCGCGACCATTTTCTCAAGTTCCAATTATGTTGTTAATCATGGGTATGTAGTACATATGGTTTTGAAACTTATCATTTTTTCACTTATCCAGCGCCGAGTATACTTGGCCATCCTTCGGGCCAGGACGGGCTTCGGGTATGGCTTCGGGCTGAATTTTCGCTAATCCCTGCGTATCACTTAAGACTGTACGTATCTGTTATTTTCATGTTCGACAGGCTATCAAACATTTACTGTGTGGACCCTGCTATAATTTTATCACTCTGCAGACTGCAGCCAAAGCCACAAAGGATGCAACATAGTTACTGTTTTATGGGATGTTCAACAGTAGAAGTTTGCCAATATGTTCTACCGATTAGTCATATTTTGTATTTCCCTAATATATCCCACTAGGAACTCATGTTGGTTTAATCCTTCTTCTGACAGGAATTAACACTACCAACATACATGAGTTAATTCCGACATGTGGGAGCTGCTGGAGGTAAATCCAATAATAATATCTATTTTTTAAGTGGTTTTCGCAAATGTGAGGTAGCTCAGAATCTGTAGTTCATGATGTAAGGAAATGTTAGCAATCCTGACATTTCCCCTTGATGTATACTTGATAGACATTTACAACAAGGGATAATCTCCTGTTTGTGCTTCAAACCAAAATTTTGACATTTGTTTGTAGCCCAGTTTTCAGAATAGGTAGAAGAATATTTGAAATACGTTCCTCTCAGGTTCTCATGTTCAGATATACATCAGCTTTCCATAATTCATTTCAGCTCATCATTTTTGTGATCTAGAATAGTAACTTCAATGCATTGTCTTATACAGGGATTGGTGGCTACAAATCATAGTTGCTCTACTATCTACAATTTGAAAATACTGATTTTGGAACCAGATTCTCCTATTGTGATGATCTAATTCTTGCGAATAAGCTTATGGTTACTAGCACTCGAAATTGCATATTTAATATCAGTTTTTTCTTATGTAAATGGAGATCAACAGAGGTGATGAAAATGAGATGCATGATATATAACTTTTCGGGATCACTTATTCTCAGGTACATTACTATACATTCATTTATCTTTGTGAGTAGCATGCCTTAGTTTTATTATTTCATCTCATATAGAAAGCAGATCGGTGCCTCCATCAGGGTACATGTAGCATGCTTCAGACATGTGTAAGGAGATGTCGAGTTTTGTTGTTGTTCGTTTTGTATCTTAATGTGCTTTGAGCTGTGAGCATCCTTGAATCACCAAGGCATCTATACTTAAAATTTGAAAGACATGAACTGCCTGAATTAAACTGCTCTATTGAACAGAAAAGAGCAACCTTCTATTTTACTTTTTAGGTTCAGTGCTTTTTATTTTGTCATCATTAGTATAATTACATTATATTCTCTTGCATTGTGCAAACCATATATTTATTCTGAATTAAGACAATTCACCTGCTAGCTGATGAATGATTCGTTCCATGAGAGCAAATTAGTTGTACATACATGAAGCATATAAACATTATTAGTACTCCATATGGTTTTTCTCTGTTCGTTCATGTCCACCGCCCATGAAGCATAACCAAATATATACTAATAAATGCCTGAAAGCTCCTGCTAGCTCATAACCTGATTAATCAAGATAGTCTCAACGATTAGATGTGCAGCTTGCTGATAGTCTCAAAGTAGATGCTTATTTGTTTACTTCTGGCCCTCCTCTTTTGTTCTAAAATAATTCAGTATACAAAGATGTGAGAAGAGAACCTTGAATATCAATTTTGCAGAACATGTAAGTTAATAATATATACCTTGTTTACCTTTGTATCCATATAACTTTACAAGCGGAAGGTATGGTAACAATGAAAAATACATATTTTCTCATTTGGCATTTGTGACCTCAATAGTTCAGCCGAATCTAAAATACTAATTTGCTTTATGATTGCAGAATGGGAAGGCTTTTGTTGCAATAAATTAAGGAGGGTAGAATGTTGAATTGCAATGTGCTACTGAGGATCCTCTTTGCACCCTTCAAGAAGCATTCGAGAAGGTGAATCCAAATTATGTGGTTACTGCCGATCATGATAGGAATTTACATACACAATTATTGATTACTGCCGATCAATTATTGATTACTGCCGATCATGACAGGAATACAAGATCCATGGTACTTGCAAAGTGTCAGCTAATGGTGTACTTACAGGGTATGTGCTTTGCTACAAGTTGCGCAACATCGGGCTCAAAGCTAGAAAAACTGATAGTTTCCTTGGCAAACTCAAAGATTACCTCTGAATCGCTGTGCTACTTTTCTATGATTTCTTTTCTTAACTCCCACCATCAGGACCGCTGGCACATGTGTTAGAACTATCAGTTTTTCCTAAATATTTCAAGTGACATGGCTGGAGTTTTTCTTATGCAAATGTGTTAGACCTACATTCCATATTACATTGTTTTGTATCTCCATCTAGGAGAGTACAGTCAATTTTATAACCTAATTCTTTAGGCCGGGAATGGTACAAACTAACAACTACTCCCCCGTTCCATATTAGTTGTCGCTAATTTGGATGTATCTAGACACGTTTTGTGAATAGATTGCGACAACTAATATAGAACGGAGGGAGTGATGCATAAGGTCTCGGAGGTCGCATATTGTTTTTCTTGCAACATTATCAGCCATCCATATTTTGTAGTAGCTCTAGACTGGCAACTTCAACGGAAAGTAGGTGAAAATCACGTTGGTCCTTATCGTTTTCTACTTCATATGTGATTTTGTAATTCAGACTAAGATGGACAGTACATGCAACTATATGCACCTCATAGTTTTTCTTTCTCCCGTTAGTGTAGTTTGTCGGGGGGAAGACCCCGGATAGGGCAATGGACGTGGAGCAGCCGGCTGGCCACCGGCCGGCTCGCGGCAAAGGCCGGCTGAGGAGCAGCCGGCTGGCGCCGTGGCCGGCTGGCGCCGTGGCCGGCTGGTCCGGAAGCCGGTTGGCTCTAGGTCCTAGTCGGCCTGGCTGCGGCCACCAATGCTATAGCTGGGCCGGCTTCTACAAGCCATATCCGACTGGGGTTTGTACCTCAGACCGACTCGAGGCTGGCGAGTCTTGCACTGGAAGGAACCGGGTTGGTGATCCGGGTTCCCAAAGTCCACGCTGACTCCATCTTCCGTAAAGCGCGGGGCACTGTGGAGCAATAGTGCCACGCGCCGGACAGGCCGTCAGGGCTTACGACGATCCGTACTGGCTACAGTGGCTGACGGAGACAGGGACACCTCCTCTCCATACCGCTGACCGTGGCAGTCGGATGGGACAGGCCACGATGCCTCAACCACTCCCGACGTCACCGCCTCGGGAAGGAGCGGAAGCCGGAGCCGGCCAAGCCGGCCAGTAAACTATAGGGTCTTATATGTAAAGTGCCGGTGCCTATATAAGCCGCACTACCCCCTCTCGTGCAGGGGATCGATCATTTATTACTTTCACCCACCTACAGAGCTGCCCTGTGAGAGAGACCATCGTCTCCCTTAGCCTCTCAGGAGCAGCCGGACACAGCTCTAGGAGCACCATTGTATCGTGTGATCATCATATACACTCATAGCAGGAGTAGAGGTTTTACCTCCATCGGAGGGCCTCGAACCTGGGTACGTCGCCGTGTCGCTCGTGCCCATACCCGCATCCGGATACCGCCGTGAGATCCCTCAGGAACCACTTCGATTAGCCACCCTATGGCATATGCCGTGACGATACCACGACATAGTTTTTCCGATAAAATTTAAGAAATGAGGTCCCGTGTTACTCATCAAAATTTATAATGGCAAACTGGGCATTCATTGATTTTTCTCAAAGTATAGCATTAATTTGTGTTCCTTTTTCCTCTGCAAGAGTACGCTTCTATGTAGTCCTTCTATTCATGGTATTCAGCTTTGTATATGGTGTATATCAAACCTATATCCTGCCTCTAAATGAAGGTAATACGCTGCATTTAATATAGGCCTAGAGTGACGCATTGTATTACCTCAAACAGGCACACGCCATGGAAAATGATTGGTTTTATATTCTATTTTGGTTAGAAACCACTTGCGGAAAATGGTTTCAACATGAATTTTTATGTCCTCTTCTTTCTCAGCAACCACTTGTCAAACAAGTATAAGATATGCACTGGCAAATAAGTTTCTGAAAGCTGGTGAGTATGAACATCATGTTAAAATGAACTGGTTTTAATTGTTAAACCTGTTTTAGAAAAATGACATTTCATGCATACTAATAATAATCCAAATTTTCGTCCTTTAAGAGGTCCTGCGGTGTTCTAATTTTACTAACAGAAAATATTCAGTATATGTTCCACCATCCCAACTCTTTTAGACCACCAATCTGTCATTGCAGAGTTCTTAGTTGGGTTATACTTGTATGTGTTCTTACTCCTTATGGTGAGCAAAACACTATTTGATTCTCTCCGTCTCATTCACATAATGTATTATTTAAGTTCTACTATGCTGCCTTTTACTCTGTCAAATTGTGTCCCTCGTGTATGTCTCTTGGAGTGATGTTAGCAATAACTGACTAACAATTTAGGCTTAGCCATTTTACCCTGCACAATGCAAATGTTTATGTCTGGTAATGCTCACATCATAGATATACATGCACAACCTTTTAGCTGCAGATGCTTCTTGAACTAAATGTTTCCTTTCTATATTGGTGTGCAATCAATAGCACATACACAATTAAAAGTGACTTAATTCTTCTTTGCAACTTGGTCAAGGAATAGGTTTGCAACTAAATGATGCTAATGTGGCTCATAAAGTTTTACAATTTCCTAAATTTTCTTGCTTCACATGGACTTGTGTCGATGGAGGTCAAATGTTTAGGCACTAAAACTTTGTGCAAGTATTAGATGATTTACTTACATTTATTTTGGTTATTTATTTGTATTCATGGACTCATTTTTCAGATCAAGTATGACATGTGAAGTGGCAAAGATCAACTTATAATGAAGTTTTTGGGATAACTGAATTATTCTCTGCTCCATGCATGACATGCTAGCTCATTGAAAAGCCAAAGTAAGTTACAAATTGATCGAGATAGGTTTGCTCTTTACAACGCCGCTGCCGCCTTTGGCTATTGATTCACATGACATCTGACTAACTTCCTCCTATGTGTGTGGAGAGAACTCTCACAGAGTATTATATTGTCTCATTTCTCATTGGTTCTGGTGTTACGCGTCTGAATACCATCTCATATGCACGGTTGTTGTTTAGTTCCACCGGGGTCCAGACTAATGACGAGAACTGCATCAAGAAGATTGTGAATTTCCGTGGGATTAATTCGTGCTCTCTGCTTCCATTTTTATGTTAGTTTTAAAAATTGTTTTTAGGAGGAGCAAAGGTCATCAAGACGCAGATCAGGATGTGGCATCAGGAAATCCAGGACGATGCCGATGCGGTGTGGTTATTGCGTTCGGTATTATTATGTTGTAGTGCATTATGATATCCCTGATTTGTTTGAATTTTTTATTGTGAGTTATGAACTACATATATGCATTGATAAATTAAATTGAAGGACCCGTGGCAACGCACGGGCATTTGTACTAGTAACCTTAATTAAGGAAAGATATGGAGGGAGGGCTCCAGGACAGCCAGAAAGAGGACCGAGGGATTGAGTGAAGGAGCAGCTAGCTCTAGTTTGGGGATCCATGGACACAACTCCTCCTCGCATTGCCGCTCCACGCGTACCATCAAGTGCCGCCGATGTGGTGTAATAGGGGAGGTGGAGGGACGGGCCATGGTCCTGCACCACTCCCGGCTTGCGGCGGCACTTGGTGGTCGGTGGAGGAGACGAGGTGATTCAGACGAAGCTCGTGTAACGCGATCAGCGGAGGGGTGACCGGTATCGTTTTTGTAGAGGGTTGGAATCTATTTACAGAAACCTGATTACCGGGAAGTTGAACCAAATGTACTTATTTCTGCGGGGAAAACCAACCAAATGTACTTTAGCAATAACTCTTACCACCGTAATTAAGCTATGTTACAAAATCTTGAACCAAACACGAACTATAGTTCTTTTTTTGTTGTGTTGTGCGTAAGTTGTGCACACTGTTTGGAGTAGAAGAGAGAAAAAAAGAATCTAAGTATGGGCGCTCCTGCACCCATGTACATCTGTGGCATACATTTTTGCCTTTTGAGCTTCAGTGAAAAGGAGTATATAATTTATTGCGAACTGTAAAAGAAGATCACGTGCGTGCATGGCCCTTAACTCAGAGCACTGATATCTGTGGGTTAAGTATTTTTAGGGTCACAAATGAAATCTAATCGGGCTGTCCTTTTCAGGGAAGATACAGCCGTTCGAACGGCAGAAAGATTTGAATCCTGTATGTGCAGGGTTGGTTAGTCAAGCCGAAGGCGTCACGGACATAAGACCTGGCCGGGTGAAAAGAGTAGTCGGCAGCGAAGACGCAGCAAGAGAGCGGTGAGTGCTGCAGGTCGACCAGGTTGAATGAATTTATTCAAATTTAAACGAGAGTGGCAGCAGAGAGGGGTAGCATGCGGCGCGCGTGCCCGCCGACCAGGCTGAGACTCGGGAGTATCGACACGTGTATTAGTTTATCCCATTCTTTTGTCTGAGAAGAAAACACATGTACAGTACTAGTTCTTGCCCCGGACGCAGGGCGAGGAAAAGACGGTGCGCTAGCTAGCCCGCACGAGACGTCACCGTCTCAGGTTTCTCATAGCATCTCCACTCGTCCCCCGACGAGACTCCCGAGCGACGTTTTTTCCATCCGGACGGTAAAATTCGACCCAGTCGCGCCCCCCGGTTTCTCGTTTTCGTCCGGATTTGGCCCTTCATCCATCCGGCGAGCCCACGCCATCCCGGCCCCCCGAGGCGCGCTCGGGGACTCCGGACGAGTGAAAAGCGGGAAAGGGCCCGATCTGTCGGTGACTCGACGCACGAACCCCACCGCCACGTCGCTCAAAATCCCCCCCCCCCCACCCCTCGTATCTCTCTCGACGCCGGCACCACCCCGCCGGCTTGTTGTCCAGATTCCGCCGCCCCCCTTCCCCACCTGCCTATATTCCGCCGTCTTTCGACGACGGTCTATCTGGCTGCCCTTCCGCCGGCCTGTTCTCCGACTTTGGCCGGCGTCTCGTCGCTCGCGGCTCGGGTTGCCTCGACCACGCCCGTCAGGTGTTCGTCCATTTGCCTCGCCGGCCATGGACTCGGACGGAGAGGAGGAGCAGATGTTCGTCGAGCTTATGCAAGAAGAGATGGCAGCAGCCGCCCAAGACGACGAGCACATGATGATCGCCGAATTTGTTTCAGCAATTTTCGTACTTTTGGTCGCCGAACTTGTTAAATTTTATGTTAAATTTGTTTAAAATATGTCAAATGGTCGAGGTTGGGGGTTTCCTGCCGGGGGATGGCTGGAACTTCGGCGCTCCCCACGCCAAATCTTCATCCAATCCGACGAAAATTTCGCCGGATTTAAGCGTGGGGAGCGCCAACGAGTGGGGATGCTCACTGCTTTGTTTATGGGTCTGCGCTGGGGCGTCGTGGTCTATCCGCGCGTCACTGCCACGCTCCTGGCGCCACCTGCTCTCTTCCTCGGTGCAGCACAGCACGCACGTTCAACGTCTACTGGCCGAGTACAGTAGAATGCGGTGACAATTAACAGCTGATCAGGTTAGCTAATCAGCCTCGAGTGCCAGTACGAGAGTAGTTTACCGCTTCGGCGTGCATTCTCTTCTCAACTAATTATTTCCCATCCGTCTAGTCGGCAACCTCCTGTCCCCGTCACCAAATGCCAAAGGTAGATGGGCGCTACATGGACCAACACCAACTTGCTCGCCGCTGTCTCACCAGCTCGCCAGAAGGACACGTACCACCAGCTCGCCATGCTGCTGCTCCACGTACGTACCTCTCCGTCAGCCATGTCGGCACGCCTTCTTATCTTAGCTTAATCAATGCAACATCAGCACTGACAAATCCACACAGCACCACCAGAACCACCATCCGTTGCCGTTTAATTATCTGATTATGCCACGTCAAATTCTGTTTTTTCCTCCTCAAAATAGGCTTTCCCCGCTATATTAATATAGCAACCAAGATACAACAAGCTTGCTGGGACGCAGCACAACCAAACCCAAACGAAAAGAAAAAAAAGATAAGAGAAACAAATACCGATTACGGCTGAGCAACGAACACGAAAACAACTCGCGCCTCCGGAACAGTACCGCCACGCTCCTAACAGTCTGAATCGCCGCATACCAAGCAACACCTTCAACAAGGAAACGACGCCGCTGATGCCCGGACTAGTCCTAGGGTTTCCCCCGGTACGTGGAAGTGATGGGGGGAGGTACACGCGACACCCTTCAGGAAGGAAAGACGGCACCCGCAGGCGTCACCGCGTCGGTGTCGGACAAGCCGACAAGGATTTCTCCCGACCCACACCGCCACCACCCCGAACAATCCGAACTGCTCCACCCCCTGTCGTCCACCAGCGTACGCCACCACGATCTTGAGCCATCGTCGCCGTCGCTCAAAGGTCACCAACGCGAGGCCTAGAAACAGATAAGGCGAGCGCAAGGTCAGAGATAGCAGCAACACAACCACGCCGGAGGGAACAACCTCCACCGCCCGAACTGGCGGTAGTCGACCGGACGTAGTAGCGAGACCAAGTCAGGCCCGAACTGGCCCGTCCAAGTACTCGCCGCCACGCTGCTACTGGCCGGATGTGTGCCGCCGTCGCCAACCCTGCCACCACACCTCCGCTGCTTCCAGATGGGCCCAGATCTGGGCAGAGCGAGCGTCACCAGCCATCCGGCCAACCCCGCCGCCCCGCTGCCAACGGCAGCGCCGCCGCGTCACCTCCCAGCCGACCTGCGGATACCACGCCGCCAGATCTACCGCCGCCATCGAGAAGCCGCCCGCGCGCCCCTCCGCACGACGGGTAGAGGCGGCCCCGCCACCGCCGGCACCGCACGGACAACGCCCGGCGGCCACGCCGACGGCGGAGGCAGGAGAGAGGTGGGGGGAGGAGCTGAGGGAAGGGGGCTAGGGTTTTTCGCCCGTCGCCCGCGGGGGGGGAGGGGGGCGAGCGAGCGAAGACACGTTTTTTCCATTCTGTTTTTTCCTGGAACGAGGTGATACATACGCTCGCAAAGATAGTACATCCATCTCATTGAGCATATGCATGCGTAACTGATCCGTTGATCTCGCTATCGGTGAAAATGTAGCATTCCACTAAAGAAATATTACGCCTTAATGAAAGTATTAGAGTTTACTTATATACAGGGTGAAGGGGTGTGTTGGGGAGACATCTCTTCCCCAACAGATATCTCCTGGGAGGCATCCCTCCCAATACTATTGATCACATGTTTTATTTCACAACACTCCCCCTTGATCAATTTGTCATCTGTATATTGCAATCCAAAAACTCCTCCTAAAAAATCCAGTGGGAAAATTTGAGGAGAAATATTATAACGATATGCCACCGAAAATTCCTTTAAAACCCAGTGGGAAAAATGAAGGAGAAACCATGTGTCATACATCTGCACTTGTATTTATATTGTCTCGTTAAGAACCTTGTATGAGAAACCTTAGGGAAAACTCATAAAGGGAAAAAGAGTACAATATCAGTGATCGGAAGATCATGAACGAGTTATAACTAGGGATTTACTACCCCTCAACATTGCAAACCTAAAGGTTGTCTCATACCAATTCCACAAACTTAATTATGGAATACAATTGTTGGTAGAGATACTGTGAATATCACAATATTTTGTTTACAAATTACCCTCTTACATTTCTGTAATTTATGAGGATAAATATAACTCATAAGCAATACAAGTGACATTATCTTGGCAGATAATGATAGGTGATTCGAATGAATCTCCACATGAACTCACATGTGGCCAATCATTCTGCAAATTCATACACATCTGGTGATGTTTCATACTCCCTCTGTTCCATTCTATAGTGCCTATTGTTTTTTGGCACAGAAATTAGCGCAAGAGTATTTTTACACAAGAGCCCTAGCTAAACGATTTGCGATCAACGTAAAATTTGGGAAATCCATATCTTCCTAACTTACCATAATAAATTTGGGAGCTGAACGATTTGGGAGTTGAACGGGGAGGGGGTAACTGAAAAAAAGCTAAGCTACAACCTTATATTCTGAAACAAATGCCAAAAATCTATAGACACTATAGAAAGGAACGGAGGGAGTATAATTTCTGCAGAATGATCACCGGAAGGACTCATTTAGAGTCTATTCTGAAGACTTCCTTCTGAATACCCTTCCAGTAAATTCTGAAGACTTCCTTCTGAATACCCTTCCAGTAAATCCAGTCTTTGATATCGCACTGTTGGGATCAAATAATTAGCCACTATCATATAACACACATTGGCCCCATCTTGATTTTCATACTAGAATTAATCAAGAGTTTTGTTCCTTGGATATATCTTATAATAATCCATACACAAACCTTATACCTTTCGGGGGATTGCACTCTCAATAAATTGCCAACAAACATAATGCCAGGCCTGACGTATTTTGCAAGATATCTCAGTGCTACGATGGTAGATATGGAATTTCAGCTCCATCTATCACTTCACCATCTTCCCACCTTTCCAATGATTGGTATCCCATATTAGGTATAATATGATCATATGTGTCTCTGATATTATATATTCGTACTAAACTTATTCATTATTTTGGAATATATGAAGACGGATATACATTTATTCCTGGGGGGGGGACAAGCTCAAGTTAAAAACTTAAGCACGATTTGCCTTGACCCAAATCTCCGTCTTAAAATGATTGTGTGTATCTCAAATGTCTCGCATAAAGATATTGATGATAAGATCATTAACACCAATTAGGTGACGTAAAATCCAATTAAGGATTCATCCATGACTACACATCAACAATCATTGATATTAGAGTTTTCCTTATCATGGAAGAACTCACACAGTCGGTTGTACCACATAATTATCTCCGACTACTTCAAGTCATAGAATTACTCCAGAAGTTTCACACACACATGTTGCGATTTTCCTTTGGATTTAGAATATTAAGTCCTTCAATGACTTTAATATATAAGTCCAAATTGAGTGACCAGTGGGAGTATGTAGGCACGACTACATACATCAACCACATGGATCAGTATTGCCAATGACATTTAGTATCGAAACATAATTCCACTAATACCAAAAAGGTATATCACATCATGACTGATATCGGGCTTCTGCAGAAAACCCTTGTGCTACAAAAGCCTCGCTTTATCACCACCTCATTCTCTCGTCCCTATGGAAGATACTTATGAGGAGAAGGTTTTACTATCGTAAATACCTCTCTCTGATGAACGAGCGCTATTCTTCCTCAATTGCTTCCTTTCATTTGAACCAATATAAGTGCAACAACACTCTTCATGGATTTTGGTTCAGGGCCCAAAAGGATATTAGCAATTCCCAGGAAGATTTATATGTCGACATATGTAGACTTTCTCATATACGATTCTCATGAATCAGTATCATTTGTGGAATTCTCATTGTGACTCTCAACTCGTTGTGCCTTCCCATAACAATAGAGTCAAGGTGTTTCGATGTCCCAGCACACAAAAATGTGTGCGCACTGTGCTGGGTCCTGGATGATACACATCCTTCAGGTGTCATTCAACCTCAGGTTGAACCACATTTAGTGATTGGGAGACCATCTCTTTTGTTCTAACAAAAACAAAGAGAACTTAGTCACATATGATCAGAATTCTCCCCCTCTTGCTCTCATATGGGGAGATGAGTGGTTTATTAGGTACCTCCACTCAATCCGATACATGACCAAAATAACACCTCTGTCACTAGTAAATATATTGGCAGATTATTTGCAATAAAATGCAAATTACTCATAACCTGAACCTCTAGTTCAGTTTCTTAAGTACGTGGATCAAATGTCAACGACATATCTTAGCCATTTCCTGACATTCCGTGTGGTACACATATCCCCTTAATGCCAGAAAATATCCTTATTGCAAAAGCAATCAACATATAGGCCCCTAACTCCCTTTTCAGGGTTAATGTATGTGACGGATTAACAATCATACCATAGTTATTCCTCACATAGATCCCAAATATATGTGAGGACCCATGACATACTGACATAGGCATCCCCAATGGGCCTGCCGAAGATAGTACCCGGGGTTTACTGAAGGCCCAATACCCGAAGAATAAGAAGACTCGGAAGCCCAAAGATGTTGTTAAGGAAAGCTAGAGTTGTAATAAGAAGTGTTGTATGTAATCTTGCGGGACGAGTTGGAAACCTCCCCGAACTCTGTAACTTGTTGTTATCACCAGAATTTGACTGAGTCAGAGGTGGGCCGCGATCCAGATGGGCTTGAAGATTATATATTGAAGAATATACGTGAATCGGCCTTGTATATCAAGTTTGGGCTAGTTTGCCCTTGTATCTGTAACATAGTAGGATACGTGTCGATGTAGTTAGAGTTGGGCCCGTGCCCGGTTGGGACTATTCCCACGTTAGAAAGTCCCCTGGACTATAAATATGTACCTAGGGTTTATGGAATAAACAACAACCAACGTTCACCCAACAAATCAATCTCGGCGCATCGCCAACTCCTTCATCTCGAGGGTTTCTACCGGTAAGCGACATGCTGCCTAGATCGCATCTTGCGATCTAGGCAGAGACAAGCTCCAAGTTGTTCATGCGTTGCTCGTATCGAAGCCTTTTTGATGGCGAGCAACGTAGTTATCATAGATGTGTTAGGGTTAGCATAGTTCTTCGTATCATATGCTTGCGTAGTGCAACCCTAGCATATCTCGCCGCCCTTACACCTATCTTAGGTGTAGGGGCGGCACCCCGCTTGATCATAGTTTAGTAGATTCGATCCGTTACGGTTGCTCCTTGATTCTTCAAGGATTAGTTTAATATCTGCAATAGTTAGGCCTTATAAGGGGCTGGAGGATCCAGCGGCATGTAGGGTGTCGTTCGCAAGCCCTAGACAGGATGTTCCGAGGACCAACCTCGTGTTGGTTTTTAGGCCTTGTCTAGGGTCGGCTTACGATCACCGTGCGTGGCCGCGAGGCCCAATCCTGAGTAGGATGTTCCGATTATGCGGTGAAAACCCTAAATCGTCGTAGATCTTATCAGCTTTACCTTGATCAAGCAGGACCACCATATATTCGTGCACCCCGTACGAATCATGGGTGGATCGGCTCCCATGAGCCGATTCACGAGGATAACTTCGAGAGCCGATCGAGGCTCGTATTTAATGTTTACGTGTATGCCATGCGGGAAACTAAGAGAGGCATCCCCATCACCTTCCCGACCAGGTATAGGTCAGGTGGCACGCCCTAGCATCAGCATCGGACGTGTGACCAAAAAGCTTTGCGGGCCGCCGCTCGGAGGGACCAGGGCCAGCCGAAGCCCTAAGTTGTTCCCGGCTCTACTGTGTTGCCTGTCGCTACTCGCCGGTGGGTTTCTGACGACAACACATTCTGGCACGCCCGGTGGGACAAGCTTCTACATCAACCACATCGCCATCTACATCTGAGATGGCGGACGGCACGCCAGTCACGTACGATGACTTGACCGAGGAGCTCAAGAAGAAGCATGACGAGATCAAAGTACTCCTCGAAGCCGACCTCATCGGCTCGTTCCACAGGACCCGTTCCCATGGCATCAGATGGAAGGGGTTCTCACCTAACGGTGCACTAGATGGGATAGACCTCTCTGCCCCGTCGGAGGAACGCACCAGGTCCCTGCGGCAGGAGATCAACTACTTGGTGGGGCACTCGCTACACCGCCACTGCGAGAACCTGGTAAACACGTTGGAGCGTGTCGCTCTTCGCGTGATCCAGGAGATCATGAGACACCAATACTCGCCGTCAGGACCAGCTCTCGGGACACATCAAGGGGAGTTGCCACTCCAGTCCCGTCCACCGCTGCCATTCGCGTGGGTAGCACCAGAGGTGCCGGCTTCACCGGCATTCGTCGTATACAAGATCGGCGGCGACCCTAGCGACTGCCAGTTCTTGCAGGAGGCACCCAAGGAGATCCCTCACGGGTACATGTGCACGTATGTGCCAGATTGCGGTAACTGGGCTCTCACGAACCAGGCCGCGACATCAGGGGCCTCTGGGAAGACAGGAGGAGCGTCAGCGACAGAGCTTGAGAAGCAGACGTGGCTAACAAGATACGCCACCCCGACGAACCTCCAGAGCGCAGCTCCTGCAGTTGGCTCAGAATCAGAAAAGCAGGCATGGCTGGCTAAGTACGCCACCCCGGCAAATCTCCAGAGTTCTACTCTTACAGCCAGCACCGTGGATCAGATCAGCATGATCCTGAAGGACCAGTTCGGCATGGTGCCGAAAAGAAGGACGATCGGCTATTCCAAGCTGTATCCCGACGACTACGAGTTGGTCCCACTACCACCTAAGTATCGGCTCCCTGATTTCTCCAAATTCAGCGGAACAGATGGCTCCAGCTCCATCGAGCATGTGAGCCGATACTTGGCACAGCTTGGAACGGCGTCAGTGTCGGATCCACTACGCGTGAGGTACTTCTCACAGTCCCTCACGGGATCGGCTTTCGGGTGGTACTCCTCGTTGCCACCGAACTCGATCCAGACTTGGAAGCAGTTGGAAGAACAGTTCCATATGCAGTATCACTCAGACGCTGCCGAGTCTGGCCTTGCCGATCTAGCGCAAGTACGACAGAAGCGTGGAGAGACCGTGGCAGAATACATTCAGCGCTTCAGAAATCTGAGGAACCGATGTTATTCGGTTCGCGTAACTGAAAAGGAAGCAGTCGAGTTGGCAGCAGCGGGCCTCGCCTCACAGATCAAGGACATGGCCTCCCAAGCAGACTATCCCTCGCTGGCGCACATGGTTCAGAAACTATCAGCATATGAACAGCGCCACCCGGACTGTGCCGGGACAAGTTCAAGCGTGCGGTAGTCCCGGTCGATGCGAGAGGAAGACGCGGTTTCGCGGGAGATCAAGAGGTGGCGGTGGCTGAATGGGCTCGGGGGCAACCCCGTGTCTTGCAAATGGGTAAAGCCACCAGGCCCGCCCAGGGGGTTTGATTTTGACGTGACCAAGACTGAACAAATTTTCGACCTGTTACTCAAGGAGAAGCAGTTGAAGATACCTGAAGGTCTCAAATTCCCCACGGCACAGGAGCTGAATGGAAAGCCATACTGCAAATGGCATAACTCGCTCTCGCATGCTACCAACGACTGCAGGGTGTGGCGTCAGCAGATCCAGATGGCGATAGAACAAGGACGTCTGATTTTCAATCAGTACGCCATGAAGGTCGACACTCACCCCTTCCCCGCCGTCAACATGGTGGGATGCACATACCCTGAAGGTTGCCAGCCAGGACCCTCGTTCAGCATCAACATGGTAGGGCCTGGAACCCGCTCTGGCAAAGATGGAGATGAGGGCAGCTGCTCTCATAGCAAGGACACAGAGGAAGCCGCTCCACGCGATCGGCTCCGTCATGATGGCAAGCGCTACGTCACCGAGGGAGAAGTGAAGAACATAAGATATCAACGACCCCTCTCTGATCACCTCCTCAACAAGTACGTAAATCAGTACGACCAACGCCGACGGTCCAGCTATGATGATGAAGAAGATCGTCTGGCTAGAGAAGCCAGAAGATATCGTCGGCATGATCGTGATGAGGAGGAGCACGAGCGTCGTGCCATAGGAAAATCAAGGGAGCAAAACGGCAACGACAGGCATTGGGACTGCTCCTTCTTCAGACACTGCTGGGATTCAGGAATGAGCCGATTACCCACAATCGGCAATTGCCCAGAATGTAACCAGAAGAAGGAGGAGGCAGCCAGTGTGTCTGTGTTCAAGCGCCTAGGGCCTCTCCCGCCACAAAGCAAACGCGCTGAGTCACCTCGTTGGGCAGATCTCGAGGATTCAGAAGACGAGGAAGAAGAAGAAGACAGGTACCACCGTCCAAGGTGGTGCCCTGATGGACTCAGCCGTTCCCAGAAGCGTAGGGTTCAGCGACTGCGCGGCCTAGAAGAAGCCGAAAGGTTGTATTTGCATACGCTAAGGAAGGCGCGACCTGATCTGGCTGCGAAAGTTCAGCGAACCCTGGATAAAGAGGGTCGTCCACAAAAAATGGAGTGGCGTCCCAAGCAAAGGAAAGCCGACGGTGAAACATCGGCTGGTACAAACATGGTGCTCGTCCTTCCGACGGAGCGTAGTGCTCCACGATTCTATGATGCACTCAAGGTGGACGACAGCAGGCGCATCAAGTCTGAGATTGGGCTGGTGTTATCCACCAGCCTGACCGAGTAACAAAGACAAACCAATGAGCAAACAAGGCGAGGCTGATCCTTGGGATCGGCCCCAAAATTTATGAAGGGACATTACAGAACCTTCACTAAGCGCTTCAATCAACATGGAGGCCGACTCCGGGAATCGGCCAAAATGATCCTCACCACATGTTCTGTTTGTGTTCATCCCTGGTCCTATCAGGAGCCGACGCGCAAATTACAGAGCCGATATCTGCCGTCCCCTGACAGATTCGGCTCGGGGGGCACCTAATCAGATGGACATGTGCAGTAAACATGTGTGCAGTAAAACACTGGGGGCCGATAGGGAAAAATCGGCCAATAACAAAAAAAAATTTAAACACAGCCGATGCGCGGCCATCGACTCTAGTACAGACCAAGACCAAGACCTACTGGCTATGTGCTCAAGGCTCACGTTTTCGCCAGGATAATCTTCAGTTTGGTACTTCATCTACAACACCGGCGTTCAGCGGAAGGAAGCGGATCAATGACATGTACATCCTCGCCGGTATTCTCGCCTTGATTAAGGCTCGGGGGGCAGCTCACCCCGAAAAGATCTTTGCCCTGAAGAGCCGATTTGGTCAGAATCGGCTGATTCTGCGTTCTAATTGCAGCTCGCCCCAAGTGCCACTCTCAGCATCCAAGCTGATTCAGCGACAGTCCCAGGGTCCTCTTGAAGTGTATCAGGAACCAATGCGTTGCTGGCAGTCATTGGGCTTTGGTTAAGCTGACAGCCGACGAAGTCAGAAGAGGTATATCTACTCCCGGAGGAAGGAAGGGAATCGGCTTTGGTGCATCCCTTTTGATATTTTCGCCTCAAGTGAGGCTCGGGGGGCAGCTCATTCTGGAAGATCTCTGCTCCGGAGAGCCGATTTTGTTGAGATCGGCTGGCTCTGCATCATGATTTGGAAACCGGTGACGACACGTTTGATCAGCCCACTGCTATGCTCGCCTTGGTAGAGACTCGGGGGGCAACTGACTGCGTAGATATTCTGTTCTTCAGAAGCCGATTGGGATTTCATCGGATGGCCCTCCATCATAAACCTTTTTAAAAAGGGGATTGGGCAGGTTTGAAGAGTATCACTGAATATCGGGAAACCCAGAGGTATCAGCTTCAGCGTCAAGTCATTTCAGCAGTGGTTCTGGGATTCTCGTAAGGGTGTTGATCTGCCTAGTTGTCCGCTAGAGCTCAAAGTCATCGGTTGGAAGGGGCAAAAGACAGATCGTGAAGGATTGATGTGTTAACCTCAGCTTTCGGGCATTGCTCAAATTCACGATCGCTCCAATGACAAAGGGGTGAAGGATGGGTCCTGAAAGACCGATGCGTTGTCATCGGCTCATCAAGCTTTAGCTAAAGTGACGATCGGCGGAATCAGTACGAAGGGAAATCGGCTAAATTGGCGTGAGGGAAATCGGCACAATCAAATTGGGGAATTTCTTCATTGATAAGCCAGATTTCTTACATAGAAGAGCTGATTGCTCTCAAAAGGAGTGCTAAGGGGATACATTGCCCCGTCTACTACTGCTGATCCTACACTAAGGGTCCTACCTACGGGCCGTCACTGTCCTCGTCATCGCCCTCGTCACTGCTGTTGGTGCTGCTCCCGGCGGGCTCGTCGTCGCTGCTGTGGCGGCCGCCGGCGGGACCTTCGTTGTCCTCGTCCTCCTCGTCGTCGTCGTCTTCGTCGCTGACATAGCCACTGAGATTCCCTGGCCAGGGGCAGTGGCGCTTGGCCGGCGGCTCGTCGGAGGGACTGTCGTCGTCGTCCTCCTCCTCCTCCTCCACCTCCTCGGAGGTGGTGAAGTCATCCCAGGAGAAGCGATCGTCGTCGCTCTCCTCCTCCGATTCCCCGTCGGCGAGGAAGCGGAGGTCGCTCTCCCCACTGGTCAAGGACTTGTCGTCCTCGGACCAAATGGAGGAGGCGTGGTCTTCCAGGTCCCATTCTTCCGGTGCGCGAATGTCCGGCGGCGTTTCGCGGGAGGAGGAGGACCCAAGGGAAAGCTCCGATGAGGTGGAGGAAGAGGATGACATGGTGCGCCGAAGGGTTTTTTGGAGTGCTGATCTGGAGAAGATGAGGAGGAGAACTGTTCGGTGCGGTTAAATAAAGAAGTGGGGATTTATTACTCGAGCAGTTTCCAAGGGGGTGGAGTCAAGGCTGTCAAATCGTGCAGAGAAGTTGGGAAGGTAGATTGTCATGATGAAAGCTGCTGCGACGGTTTTGCTCTGCCACGACATGACCCTTCGAAAGAAAAATAGGATGGTTTTGAAATTATCATTGCCAAAACCAGGGGGGCATGTGTTATCACCAGAATTTGACTGAGTCAGAGGTGGGCCGCGATCCAGATGGGCTTGAAGATTATATATTGAAGAATATACGTGAATCGGCCTTGTAT
The DNA here is from genome assembly GCF_022539505.1 of Lolium rigidum. Classification (NCBI taxonomy): domain Eukaryota; kingdom Viridiplantae; phylum Streptophyta; class Magnoliopsida; order Poales; family Poaceae; genus Lolium; species Lolium rigidum. Next base: position 55,716,532 of record NC_061514.1, on the reverse strand, counting down.
ATCAAGTTTGGGCTAGTTTGCCCTTGTATACGTAACATAGTAGGATACGTGTCGATGTAGTTAGAGTTGGGCCCGTGCCCGGTTGGGACTATTCCCACGTTAGAAAGTCCCTGGACTATAAATATGTACCTAGGGTTTATGGAATAAACAACAACCAACGTTCACCCAACAAATCAATCTCGGCGCATCGCCAACTCCTTCATCTCGAGGGTTTCTACCGGTAAGCGACATGCTGCCTAGATCGCATCTTGCGATCTAGGCAGCACAAGCTCCAAGTTGTTCATGCGTTGCTCGTACTGAAGCCTTTTTGATGGCGAGCAACGTAGTTATCATAGATGTGTTAGGGTTAGCATAGTTCTTCGTATCATATGCTTGCGTAGTGCAACCCCTAGCATATCTCGCCGCCCTTACACCTATCTTAGGTGTAGGGCGGCACCCGCTTGATCATAGTTTAGTAGATTCGATCCGTTACGGTTGCTCCTTGATTCTTCAAGGATTAGTTTAATATCCGCAATAGTTAGGCCTTATAAGGGGCTGGAGGATCCGGCGGCATGTAGGGTGTCGTTCGCAAGCCCTAGACGGGATGTTCCGAGGACCAACCTCGTGTTGGTTTTTAGGCCTTGTCTAGGGTCGGCTTACGATCACCGTGCGTGGCCGCGAGGCCCAATCCTGAGTAGGATGTTCCGATTATGCGGTGAAAACCCTAAATCGTCGTAGATCTTATCAGCTTTACCTTGATCAAGCAGGACCACCATATATTCGTGCACCCCGTATGAATCATGGGTGGATCGGCTCCCATGAGCCGATTCACAGGATAACCTGAGAGCCGATCGAGGCTCGTATTTAATGTTTACGTGTATGCCATGCAGGAAACTAAGCGAGGCATCCCCATCACCTTCACGACCAGGTATAGGTCAGGTGGCACGCCCTAGCATCAGCATCGGACGTGTGACCAGAAAGCTTTGCGGGCCGTCGCTCGGAGGGACCAGGGCCAACCGAAGCCCTAAGTTGTTCCCGGCTCTACTGTGTTGCCTGTCGCTACTCGCCGGTGGGTTTCTGACGACAACACTTGTACAATACGAATCCCTCGGCTCCACCTCATATATAAG
>NC_061514.1:55542778-55715323 GCF_022539505.1 Lolium rigidum | reverse complement strand
GGCTCATGCAAAAAAGTCATGAAAAGCTCGAGTCACCATGGCTTGGACCTTACATCATCACGAAGTAATTGGAGGAGGAGCGTACGGGATAAAGGACAAGAAGACAGGAGTGGAGGAGCCAAATCCTCGGAACGTGGCGCAGCTCCAGGCGGTTCTACGCCTAGAGTCGAAATATAGTCCTTGAAAAGCTTCAATGTACTGAAACGCCCGCGAGTTTTCAGACGCACTCTTTTCCTTTTTCGGGGCACCGAGTGGGGCCGGGAAAGGTTTTTAATGAGGCGGACTCGCGGCGCTGCAATATAGCAAAGATAGTTGAGACATGCATTTCTTCAGCAGGCTCGGGGGCTCATGCCTCAGACTTGCAAAGTATATTCCTGACAAAATCTCGCCTTGGTATAAAATACCTCGCGAAATAAACGTTCTCCACAATTTTTTCGCCTTGGTATAAAATACCTCGCGAAATAAACGAAGACAAAAATAGCAATCAAAAAAGGCACAGGGGCTAACACCCGCAAATATAGCATGCTCATTACAAACTTCGACGCTTTGGTTTAAAAACCTCGCGCATACAATAAATAAAGTCGACACCAAGATACTTGAAGTATCAACGAAGAAAGAACAGTTTATTTGCTATACAATATAGAAAGTGATCTCAATACACACAAGAATTCTGAGAAAAAAATCAAGGAAAAATTAATGACGACCTAGTATGTTATCTATGTTCAGTCGATTTGAAGAGCGAGTACTATGTTCAGCATAGCTGCCCTTAACGAAGAATTCGGAGTCCATCCGAAGAAGCTCATCCATCATATCTTCGGCAACGGGAGTCACATGATCATCAATTTTTCCGACGTCCCTTTTCTTCTTCGCCATCTTGGCCAAACACTTGGAAACAATTTGGCTCATGTCAAATTTGGGATGGCAGATTTTGATCATCATCATAGCAAATCTAGCGCCAGCAGAAAGTTGTGCCCGAACAAATCCATGGATTTTGGGAGCATCTCGAAATTTCTCCATCAAGCCGAGAAGTGTATCAGGTGCTTCGTTGCGAGGAAACATCGTCTTGTAAACAAGAGAAAAGGTCCTAGTACAGAAGTCCAAGAAGTCGCGAATCTGGGAGGCGCGGTCCTGAAACCTGACAATTTGTCGGGTCCGTTCTGGGGTAGCCCAGAACAAAGAACCATGGTCAAGGGAAAGGTTAACAAGGAGGTTAGTCCTAGCATTTACCCTTTCCTCTTCAGCAGCAGAGTCAAGAAAGGAACCTATCAAAGAAACAGTGTACGAGCTTTAAAGACAGAAGAAATGGCGAAAGGACAGAAGGCGCCGTGAACATCTAAAGAGTGGCAGCAAACATACCCGACATATCTGCGCTGGCCTCATTCATCAACTCCAGCATAAGATTTTCTCGAGCGGTCGCTTTTCCAACTTCAGCAAGGGCGGTCTCTTTAGCATCCAAGGCTTCTTGAGCTTGTTGAAGTGCAGTTTTCTCGGCTTCTAATGCTTTGCGAGACTGCTCCATCATCACAAGCGTTTGTCTCTTCGCATACTGAAGCTGCTGTCGAAGATCATCCAATTCTTGCGACAAGGAACCTTCGACAGGTTCAGCATCAGCAAGATTTTTCCCCAAGCAAGAAGGAGAAGGCAAAACATCGAGAGGAGCAGGAGATGGAGTATAGTTATCAAACACCAACTGAAAGTTAACAGAGAGTCGACATCAATCAACAGGAAAGACAGGATTTTCATTGATTGTTCATCATAGTTACAAGGCATTACAGGTGGAACTAGTGAGATAGGTGTCGCCAAAAAGCTACTTCGGTGACAGCATCAAAATAATAAAGAAAAAATAAAAGAAGAAGCTTTCGACTAGACCTCCGGCCTTGATGAGCTGGGAGTCGGAGCTGGCTTGATCCCGAGATAAGCCAGGATTTTCTTCGCATTGGGCTTGGCTGCCTTGATCAACGAACGCCATTTCGTTTGTTCTATTTGCTCGGTGGCGCCAACTTTCGTCCAGTCAACAGTTTGTTGGCTGTCCGCGACCAAGGCAACAGTGCTCTCGACAGCAACCTTCATATTCTCCTGACGCATCTTCAGTCCAAGATCTTCCGATGAATCAAACTCTTTGGCAAGAGCAAGAAACATTTTGGGTTCCTCTTTCCTGGGGAAGAAGTAAGGGAACAGCTTCGAGAAACCCGCGTCGGCATGTTCTATGCCCTCGCGAGTTTCGGTTCCGTGGAACTCCAGGATAGAAAGAGCGTCTAGGAGAGGATCATTATCGGGATCTTCAAGCTCAAATTCTTGATGCGTCTTGGCTGCCGAGGACAACAAATGTTGGTTGACAGCAGGAAGGAAAAATTAATCATAAAAAAGAAAAATATAGAAGGTTACGGTAAAATTACCGACAAAGCGCCGATTTTGCGCGAGTAAGCGCTTGGTGATTGCCTTTTCACGAGCAGCTTGGGAGGCCTTGTGTTCATTTAAAGCAGCTTCGGCATCAGCCAGCCTCTTCTGCAGATCTTCGACACCAGAAGCTTTGGCTATGGCCTCCTCGGCCTCGCTTTAGCTCGGCTAGCATCAAGATCAGCCTTCTTGCGAGCCATTTCACTCTGCTCTAGCTTCTGAGCAAGAGCGTCGGCAAGCTTGTTGGCTTCAGCAAGTTTTTCTGCCACAATAGTCAAGAAGTCGTTAAAAAGCACAAACAAAGCAGGAACAGGAAGTCGAGGAAAAAAGAGAGGTGTCATAAAAATTATTACCTTCTGTCTTGCTAGCATACTCACGGTACCCAACAAATTGGGCACCGATTCGAAGAAGTTCTTTGACCATAGGCTGTCAAAGAAAGTCAAAGAAAGAAAACGTCGGCACGGGAAAAAATAAAGACATCGAAGAAGGAATCAAGAGGGAACATAGATGAGAAAATTTAGAACTTACGTCATCCAGAAGAGAATTGGAGGAGCTACCCAATTCAAGGGTAGGCTCCACGATCGTTTCCACCCTTGTCCTTTTTGGTGAAGGGACAAGAGGGCTCGAAGGTGGAGTGGGAGCGTCAACATTCAGGAGAGGAGGCGAAGATTTCTCTCCTTCAGCTGGCGTCTCCGAAACAACTAAAGTACGCGACGAGCTCATTCGAGCAGCCACGTCAAGAGTTGGTGGTTCTTCCTCATCATCACTGTAAATAAAAAGACGACAGCATAAAAAGCAAGACAGACAAACAAAACTTCGAGTACAAAGATAAGGGAAAATAAAAACTTACGAGCTGATGAGGGATGAAAGGTATGGATCATAAGTTGCCTTTTGACGTGAAGGATCAACGTCTTCGGCTTTGGAAGTGTCGGAATCTTCGGCGTCAGTCCTTTTCCTTTTGTTCCTTGGAGAAACAGCAGGAGGAGGAGATTGCGCCGACGTAGTATCCTCGGAGGCAGCTTCCTTTTCAGAGGAACCCGCAGATTTTTGAGAATCCACGGGGTCATTTACAGAAGAGGGGGCGTCTTGGATGTCATCGGTGAAAATAGCCCTTTCCTCGACTTCTCCACCTTCAGGAAGGGGAGGAAGCGAGACGAGGTTTGGATGGTTCTATAAAAGGAAAAAGCAGAGGAGGATGTTAAAAAAATATAAAGTCAACAAAACAATAGTAAACCAAGTAAAGAAGCTAACCTTGGGAAGTGGATTGGTGGCACTAAATGGTTTCACGCGGCAAGAAGAAGGGACAGGATCTTTTTTGCTGAGAGACGAGATTTTTCGGACAAGCTTTTCTAAATCCTTGACCTCTAAATCCGTCGACAACCGATCGCAGTCCGTGTCGCAGAATATTTCCAGAGAGGGCGTTTGCGAGCTTGGAGAGGCTGCACTCTGGTCCTTAGAAAATAGGCTGTGATTTGGATGCCTGATAATTCTTGGCCACGAGTATTTTGCAACTCGTGGATGCGAGTCATCAGGGCCTCAGTCGCAATCCTTTCTTCTTCGGTAGCCTCTGCGTCCCAGGAGCGGCGGCGAAGAATTCTTTCGGCACCATCAAAAGGAGGGATGTTGTCCTCAGCACATCCGTCGTTTTCTTCCTGAATGTACAGCCACTTCTTGCGCCATCCTTGAACTGAATCAGGAAGCTTGACGTCGAAGTAGTCGACAGTAGGGCGAACAGAAATTACAACGCCACCTATATTGTAGGCGACGTTGGGAGAGCCATTGCGGCGACAAAAGAAAATGCGCTTCCATAGCGCCCAGTTAGGCTGGACGCCGAGGAAGGCTTCGCAGAGGGTGATGAAGATGGAAATATGGAGGATAGAATTGGGGGTCAAGTGGTGAAGTTGCAGACCATATACAAAAAGCAGTCCGCGAAGGAAAGGATGAATGGGGGCGGAAAGTCCGCGGATGAGATGGTCAATAAAACTTACCCGATACCCCATTGGAGGGGTTGGGTAGCTCTCCTCATGAGGAAAGCGCAGTGAGTCAGGCTTCTTGTTGAGCCCTAGCTTCTTAAGGAGGTTGATGTCCTGAGCGGAAAGCTTGGATCTTTCCCACTCCGAAGCTCCCAGATCTGCAGCGGCCATGGAGGATTCTGGTGTGTTGTGCCTGGACAAGCGGCGCGGAGGCATTCACAATGGCGCGGGAATGCAAGGTTTGGAGAATTGGGGAAGTGCAGGAGGATTTGCGGAGGAGAGTATAGCAACGGCGCGAGCGGAGGTGTCCGAGGAGGAAGAAGGAGATCTTATATAGGGGTGCGGCGAAACGGCGGACCATTGGATGGAAAAAATGCGTCGCAGATGATAGCCACGTGGAAGCAAGGGTAAAAAAGTATTTTAACATTGAGGAGTTACGGTACGTGCGCCAGGAAAAGCGGAGGACGTGTGCCCCCCACTTGCACGACGTGTCAACGTGGTGGAGACATTAGACCCACAAGGCAGGAAAATTGCGACTATTAATAGCAATGACATAACTTCGCTTAAGGGAGAAATTTTCGATAAGAAAAATACAAGAAGATTGGCGACAGGAGAAGTTATTGAATACTTCGGGAGCCTTTGATCAAATACAAAGTTTTTGCCCAAATGCTCGGGGGCTACTTCGAAAAAAGTAAATTTCGGGTATGACAATATAGAAATTGCGGGAGCCTATGATCAAATGCAAGCTTTTGTTCATAGCCTCGGGGGCTACTCCCATCGGGAGCGCTGTTCGCGCACCCGAGAGATAAAAAGAAGAAAATATCGGCAAGAATGACAATATAGCGACAAGGTGCACTAGAATGTTGAGCCTACAACCAAGCACAAGTCCTTGGTTGTAGCCTCGGGGGCTACTCCCATCGGGAACGCTGTTCGCGTGCCCGATGAAAATTATCAAAAAGAAAAGAGAAAAAGAAATAAAAGAAAGAAAAAGAAGGAAGAAGGAGCATATTTCGAGTTATAAAGATAACTCTACATATACTCCCATCGGGAGAACAATATAAGTCAGAAATTGACTCGATGAAATGTGCTATTCCAACAGCCGAATAAGCACTCGACAATATATTCTCAGAACGCCAAAAGTTGCGAATTCTGAATGCCGCAAAACACTGCGAAGGTAAGACCCCAGATTCGTTCTGTGCGGCGTGGCATCGCCAAAGACTGCGCTCTGCTACTTTTTTCCACATCAACAGATGTGAAGAAATATCCCGGCCGACGCGCTGTGGACTCGATAAAAATGGCCGGGACTCGACAGAATGGTAAGACCTTAAGCGGCCCCTGTCGAAGTTTACACCGGTATCACCGAGATCATGTCCAGGGACGTGATCTTGAAGTAGGTTTTTGCGGATTGCCACTAGAGCAGTTAACTAGTACCTGATCCGTCAGATGAACTAGCCCCAATTACCATTATCCCTGCACAAGTATAGAAATTCATGTGAAAAATATAAATAAGTTCAAGTTGTCGAGTAAAAATAAAACAGGGGAGATTTTCCCTGACTCTACGACTCAAGCAAAATCTCGGGGGCTACTGACATAGGCATCCCCAATGGGCCTGCCGAAGATAGTACCCGGGGTTTACTGAAGGCCCAATACCCGAAGAATAAGAAGACTCGGAAGCCCAAAGATGTTGTTAAGGAAAGCTAGAGTTGTAATAAGAAGTGTTGTATGTAATCTTGCGGGACGAGTTGGAAACCTCCCCGAACTCTGTAACTTGTACAATACGAATCCCTCGGCTCCACCTCATATATAAGGGGAGGTCGAGGGACGAGAAAGATCATCGAATCATTGTTGAGCAAACCCTAGTTTTATTTCGTCGAGTACTTTTCGGCTGATAACCTTCGAGATCTACTTGCCCTCTACATTACACGAAACCCTAGTCTACTATTTGTAGGCATTGACAAGTTAATACCTTGTCACATACGCCGGGGTGGTGATATCGGATGCAACCGATTACCGCAGATGGTGACATAGGCATCCCCAATGGGCCTGCCAAAGATAGTACCCGGGGTTTACTGAAGGCCCACTACCCGAAGAATAAGAAGATTCGGAAGCCCAAGATATTATTAAGGAAAGCTAGAGTTGTAATAGGAAGTGTTATTTGTAATCTTGCGGGATGAGTTAGAAACCTTCCCGGACTCTGTAACTTGTACAATACGAATCCCTCGGCTCCGCCTCATATATAAGGGGGAGTCGAGGGACAAGAAGAGGATCGAATCATTGTTGAGCAAACCCTAGTTTCTATTTCGTCAAGTACTTTTCGGCTGAAACCTTCGAGATCTACTTGCCCTCTACATCCAACGAAACCCTAGTCTACTACTTGTAGGCATTGACAAGTTAATACCTTGTCCATTGGCGCCGTCTGTGGGATTTAGAGGTGACAAGGAGCTGATCTCGATGGCACGTTCAAGATCGTCGACTTCATCGGCAGCAAGCAACATCATGGACAAAGGTAAACAGATCGAAACTGGTCTCGTTGATTTTATACCTCACCCGCCCTCCCGTTTGGATGCATATACGTATCTGGAGGAGCCCATGGAGATGACGTTCGGAAGGTTCCACTTTCGCATCGGGAAGGAAGGAACATATCGTCTCGAAATTCCGACCTTCTCGAGGTTTTCTGTGGAGCATACTGAATCTTCAAGCTCGGCATCATCGGTCGAGTCTGGCGACGAAGAAAACCTCTTCGCCACGCTTCATCGGCACCAAGGCAAGCGAAAAACTCGCCAAGATCTTCAGCGACATGTCTTTCGAGTCGTCTGCGGACTCCTATATAAGCAGCGACTCTGAGAGCATCGACAACCTCGACTTCATCGACAAATCTATCACCATTGGTAAGGTCTTCACCAATCTCTACGATGGTGTCACCGAATCCAGCAAGGCGCATAATTCAAAATATCATCAAATATACGCCATCGGAGAAGCAAGTCGTGATCAGGAGGAAGCGTCGGAGGCCTTCGACGATCTGGGAAATCCATACGTCGATCCCTCTGACCTAAGGCGAGGTTTAGGCAACAAATACGTCGGGCCTACACCACGTACGAGAGTTCAACTGCCACAAGCAGCATGGGATAGAGCCGCAAGAGCCATGGATGGCTCGGAACCAATGGCGACAACCGCCACGATTGAAGAATTGCAGGCATACTAATATAGACTCGCTCGAGCTGGAAGGGAATAGGAAAAACAGACAGCCGATTTGAACAGAAGAAAGGAGGCAGCTTCCGCGTCAAGCAGGCGAAGGGCAGACCTAAGTCGACATTCAGGAACTTCGGGAGATAGCCACAGAGAAGCTCGGAACAGAGCAAGGTCAAGGCTGCAAAACATACCTGAAGCAGAAAGAGAGAACCTAGTTCAAAACCTCGACATGTCCTTTATATCGATAGACACAAGAGGAAACATCATCCCCAAAACACCGGAAGCTGGGTACATGGCGACACAAGCCTTTATCCTCGCATCTAGGCCACCTCCTGGAGATCCAAGGGAAGCATTGTATAACATGGCCATGGCAGGCGTTGGAGCCATTGGAACAGCGTTCGCATCTACGCCTCCCGAAGGATCAGCAAGGCAAAACAGTCCACGACCTGCGGTCGCAGCAGCAGTTCCCGAGAGAACAGGCGAAGCAAGGAAAGCAGAAACTCAGGCAAGGGTAGACAGGGCATGGCAACATAGAAGAGAACACCGACACTCTCCAGACATAGCTGAAGAGGATATGTGTGGGTTACCATGTTTTACAAGAAGGGTCCGAAAAACTCGGGTGCCTTCAGGGTTTAAGCTACCCGATAACTTCAAGAAATTCGACGGATTGCAGGATCCTGAGGATTGGCTGGTAGATTACATCGAGACAGTGAAATTAATTGGTGGAACAAGAGCAACGGCGATGCAAAGCATTCAAGTACACTTGAGTGGAGCCGCAAGATCTTGGATAAAGAAGCTTCCTGTAGGTTCCATCGACAGCTGGACGGACTTTGAGGACATATTCATCAAGAATTTTCGGTCTACTTGCAAAAAGCCTGCGACACTTGAGGAATTGAGGTCATGCCGACAAAAGCACGACGAATCAATGAGAAAGTACATCCAAAGGTGGAACATCATCAAAAACTCGGCGGAGAACATATCTGACGAGAGAGCAATAGACGCGTTTGTTGCAGGAGTCCGACGAGGAGATTTCGTGGAGGACTTGGGAAGAACTAACCCAAGAACAGTATCAGCATTAATGGAGATAGCAAACAGATGGGCAGATGGCGAAGATGCTGTACATAACAAGCGACACAGGTCACCAGAGGAGGACCGTAGTCGAAATTTTCAAGGCAGGCGACGATTTTCTAGATTTTCGAGTTACGATCCACCTGGCCAAATTTCGGCTGGGTTTCGAGCAGGCGCTGGAGGAAGCAATAGAGATAACTATCAACGAAGCAACGAGCAGCGAGGTGACAACAGAGATGATTCGCGAAATAACAGGCCAAACAATGGACCTAGGTTCCAGAGGCCCTTCGTGTCCCCTGAGGATATGATGAACGGTCCATGTCAGATGCATTTCTTTGTCGACAGCAATGGGGTAAGACAGTCGGGACATTTACAGAAAGATTGTCGGAATTTCAAGCAATGATGAGGGTTGCCGCGCAAGCCCATGCTCAGGCAGCAAGTCGAAATCCCCAAGGACCTAGGAGTGAGATCCACCTACCACCTCCTCCCGCAATTACGGAAGAAAATCGACATCAGCTTAGAATAGCGGCAGCACCAGCACCACCACCATATGTCGATCCCAACTCCCATGGAGCGGTCTCGATGATTCAGAAAGGCAGACCGTCCAATAGAGCTCAAAAAGTAATTTCGCGGCAGGTGTTCATGGCAGAGAAGATGCCCCCACCAACAGTTGAGTACCTCAATTGGTCAGGACAAGATATTGGTTTCACAATTGTGGATCACCCGCAGCAAGTTCCTCGACCAGGGCAATCAGCACTTATCTTGCCAGCAGTGATCGCAGGATTCGATGTATCTCGAGTTTTCATCGACGGAGGAAGCAGTTTAAACCTTATGTATGCAGATACATTAAGGAAGATGAACATATCCTTGGCAAACCTCAAACCAACGGATACACGTTTTCACGGCATCACACCAGAGAAGCCAAGTTACCCACTGGGGAAGATCAATCTCGACGTGCAGTTTGGGACCCGAGAGAACTACAGGATTGAAAGGCTGGAGTTTGAAGTCGTGGATTTCCCATCACAATACCACGCTCTGTTGGGGCACCCAGCATACGCTAGGTTTATGGCAGTACCACATTACACATACCTGTTGTGGAGGATGCCTGGACCTAAGAGGCCAATTACAGTCAAAGGAAGTTTTGCGCTTGCCGATAAATGTGATAAGGATTTTCATCGGCTCTCAGAAACCTTCGGGATGCAAGCAGAGTATATGGCGTCAAATCTCACAACATATTACGACGTACTACCAGATGTGGGAAGGCCTAGCAAGGATTCAACCTTTAACACCGAAAAGGATTCCAAGGAAGTACAGATCCACCCGACAGATCCGAAGAAAACGACGTCCATCGCGACAAACATGGACCTCGCATAGGAAAGCGCGCTCATCGAGTTCCTCCGTGAGCACTGGAAAATCTTCGCATGGTGTCCAGCTGACATGCCAGGAGTACCCAGGGAACTTGCCGAGCACCACCTACACTTGGATCCAATCGCGAAACCAATCAAACAACCTCTGCGGCGTTTTTTGGAACTAAACCGCAAGGCTATGCTGTCGGAAATTAACAGACTCAGAGAAGCAGGTTTCATCAAAGAATTGTATACAGAAGCCACATGGGTAGCTAACCCAGTGTTGGTGCCGAAGAAAAACACGAAAGTCCTTCGCATGTGCGTCGACTTCACGTGTCTTAACAAACATTGTCCAAAGGATCACTTTCCCCTCCCAAGGATCGATCAAATTATCGACTCCACGGCAGGATGTGAACGTCTTTCCTTCCTGGATGCTTATTCTGGTTATAACCAGATCAGATTGAAAGAAGATGATGAGGTAAAAACAGCGTTCGTCACTCCTTACGGCGTGTTCTGCTATCGAACAATGCCCTTTGGGTTGAAAAACGCGGGAGCAACGTATCAGCGGATGATGCAGAAGTGCTTAGCGACACAGATCGGGAAGAATGTACAAGTATACATCGACGATGTCGTCATAACATCCAAAAAAGGCGACACGCTAATTGAGGATTTGAAGGAAACTTTCGACAACCTCGATAAGTTCTGTCTCAAGCTGAACCCGACAAAGTGCTCTTTTGGCGTCCCAGCAGGAGAACTTCTCGGGTTTTTAGTTTCAGCAAGAGGGATTGAAGCAAACCCTGAAAAAATACAGGCCATCGTAACAATGAGGAAGCCAACAAAGTTGAAAGAAATACAGCAGTTAACCGGGCGAGTCCCAGCTTTAAGCTGTTTCATCGCCAGGTTAGGAGAAAAGGCGTTACCATTTTACGCCCTGATCAAACAAGGAGACAAGTTCCGGTGGAACGAAGAGGCAGACAGAGCCTTCGAGGACCTCAAACGCAAAATTTCGACACCTCCAATCTTGGTGGCGCCGAAAGAGAAGGAACCTCTATTGTTATATATTGCGGCCACACCTCAGGTGGTCAGCACGGTACTTGTCGTTGAAAGAGAGGAAGAAGGGAAACTCCACGTAGTACAGAGGCCAGTATACTTCGTCAGTGAAGTTCTATCGCCTTCAAAACAAAGGTACCCTCAGTATCAAAAGCTAGTGTATGGAGTGTTCACAACCGCAAGAAAATTGCGTCACTATTTTTTGGCACACCCGATCATAGTGGTCAATGAGACTCCCTTGTCAAATATACTCAACAATCCAGAAGCTACGGGTCGTGTCTCCCTTTGGGGAATAGAACTTTCCCCTCGGGACATCACGTATGAAAAAAGAAAAGTAATAAAGTCGCAGATTCTACCAGACTTCATCGCAGAGTGGATGGAGCTGCAAAATACAGGACCACCGGATTTATCGAGAACTTGGACCATGAACTTCGACGGGTCCAAGAGATTAGAAGGAGCTGGCGCAGGCGTGATACTAATATCAACTGAAGGCGATAAATTGAAGTACGTTCTGAGGATGACGTTCCCAAACGCGTCTAACAATGAGGCAGAATATGAAGCCCTCATAAATGGGATGAAGATGGCGAAAGCCTGCGGTGCAACTCGACTAAAAATCTTTGGCGACTCGCAGTTGGTAGCACAGCAAGTCATGAACCAATGCGACGCAGTCAATGACAGTATGATAGCATACAAGGAAGTCTACAACGAGCTCGAAAAGTTGTTCGATGGATGCGAAGTAAATCACATCAGCAGATTGAGCAATGATGAAGCCGACGTTCTCGCAAATATCGGGTCGCAGTGCCTCGCAGTTCCGCCAGGCGTATTCTGGGAAGAGATAGTAGAGAGATCCACGAAGTCGACAAAACCAAAAAAGAAGGAGAAAAAACCCTCGGGGGCTACCAAAGAAGTACTGGAGGACGAAGAAGAAGAAGATCAGGACCTGGTTATGATGATACAGATACCATGGATGCAGGTGTACATATCATACATCCTGAAGAAAGCAATACCCGATGATCCAGTTGAAGCAAGGCGAGTTATTAGGCGATCGAAAGCTTTTACTGTGGTCAAAGGGGAGCTATACAAACGAAGCATTTCGGGAGTGCTACAAAGGTGTGTCCCACCCGAAGAAGGAAGGATGATCCTGAAAGATGTACACGAAGGAATTTGTGGTCACCACGCGAGCAGCCGAGCTATTGCTGCCAAAGTCTTTCGAGCTGGATTTTATTGGTTGACAGCAATAGAAGATGCAAAAGAGATAGTACGAACCTGTGATGCGTGCCAAAGGTTTGCCGCAAAACCTCACTCTCCGGCGGCAGAGCTGATGCCAATACCATTGTCTTGGCCCTTTGCTCAATGGGGCCTCGATATGGTGGGTAAACTACACAAGTCCTGGCCAGGGGGAAAGGAGTATATGCTCGTAGCTGTCGACAAGTTCACAAAGTAGATAGAAGCGAAGCCGATAAATTCACCGGATGGAGCATCCGCCGTCAAATTCATAAAAAGTATCGTCTTCAGATTTGGGGTGCCTCACAGCATCGTCACAGACAATGGAAGTAACTTCACATCCCATGAATTCAAAGATTACTGCGAAGAAGTGGGTATCAAGCTACACTTTGCGTCGGTGGCGCACCCGCAAACCAATGGCCAAGTCGAGAAAGCCAACGGAATTATCTGCAATGGCATCAAGAAACGCCTGTTAGCACCACTGGAGAAAGCTCGACACACCTGGCCAGAGGAGCTGCCCAGTGTGTTGTGGAGTATACGAACAACACCAAACACAGCGACACAAGAAACTCCGTTTTTCTTGGTCCATGGAGCGGAAGCAGTACTGCCAATTGAGATAGAACACGATTCTCCACGAGTCGTGGAATATGACGAAGAGGTGTCGAGGAAAGCATTGGAAGAAGACGTCGATGCACTCGACGAGGTTAGAGATGAAGTACTCTCTCGAGTAACCAAATATCAACAGGACCTGAAGAATTACCACAGTCGACGTTTACGGCCAAGATCCTTTCAAGTGGGAGACCTAGTTCTTCGGCTCACGCAAAAAAGTCATGAAAAGCTCGAGTCACCATGGCTTGGCCCTTACATCGTCACGGAAGTAATTGGAGGAGGAGCATACAGGATAAAGGACAAGAAGACAGGGGTGGAAGAGCAAAACCCCTGGAACGTGGCGCAACTCAGGCGGTTCTATGCCTAAGAGTCGAAATATAGTCCTTGTAAAACTTCAATGTACTGAAATGCTCGCGAGCTTTCAGACGCACTCTTTTCCTTTTTCGGGGCACCGAGTGGGGCCGGGAAAGGTTTTTAATGAGGCGGGCTCGCGGTGCTGCAATATAGTAAAGATAGTTGAGATATCTATTTCTTCGACAGGCTCGGGGGCTCATGCCTCCAACTTACAATAATCTTGAAAAATATTTCGCCTTGGTATAAAATACCTCGTGAAACAAACCAAGATACAAGATAGCGATCAAACAAGACACGGGGGCTCGCACCCACAAATATAGCATAATCAATATAGTCTAGTCGCTTTGGTCCAAGAACCTCGCGCATACAATAAAAAATTCGACACCAAGACGTACGAAGGCTCAACGATGAAAAATAATTTGACGGCTTTACAATATAGAATGTATTCACAATATACAAAAGAATCCTGAGAAAAAATTCAAAAGAAAAAATCAATGATGGCCTAGTATGTTATCTATGGTCATTCGATTGGAAGAACGGGTGCTATGCTCAGCGTAGCTGCCTCTCACGAAAAACTCAGAATCCATCCGAAGAAGTTCGTCCATCATAGCTTCAGCTACATGGGTTACATAATCATCAATTTTGCTAACATCCTTTTTCTTTTTCGCCATCTTCGCCAAACACTTGGGGACAATTTGGCTCATATCAAACTTCGGGTGGCAGATTTTGATCATGATCATAGCAAATCTGGCGCCAGCAGAGAGCTGCGCCCGAATAAAGTCATGGATCTTCGGGGCATCCCTAAACTTTTCCATCAAGCCAAGAAGAGTATCGGGTGTTTCGTTCCGAGGAAACATTGTTTTATAAACCAACAACAAGGTTCTGGTGCAGAAATCTAGGAAATCGCGAACCTGACAGGCGCGGTCTTGAAATCTGACAATTTGTCGGGTCCTCTCTGGAGTGGCCCAGAACAAACAGCCATGGTCAAGGGAGAGATTGACGAGCAAGTTGGTCCTCGTGTCTACCCTATCATCTTCAGCAGCAGCATCGAGCCAGGAACCTATTTAACGACAGCATGAGGATCTCAAAAAAGAATACAGCAGACAGATAGAAGGAGCTTTGGTTCGAAGTAAAATACCAGATATATCGGCAGCGGCCTCATTCATCAACTCAAGCATGGAATTCTCTCGAGAAGTTGCTTTTTCAGCTTCAGAAACGGCAGCATCCTTGGGAGCCACGGCTTCTTTGGCTTGTTGGAGAGCAATTTTCTCTCTTTCAGACGCTTTTCGAGATTGTTCCATCATCGCCAGAGTTTGTTTTTTCATGGATTGGAGTTGTTGTCGAAGTTCTTGCAAATCTTGCGACAAATGTTTGCTCGAAGAACCTTCGATGAGGTTATCATTGACTAGTGCTTTCTTCGAGAATGAAGAAGCAGGCGAAGTTTCAGCAGAACAAGGATTGGTGGAGTAGTTATCAAATATCAACTGGAAAAGAAAGTCTCAGGATCAATGATGGTGCAAGGTAGAATTTCATTGATCTTTAAGAAATTTACATGATATTACAGGAGTTCTCCAAAAGGATTACTAGGGTAATTGTCACCAAAGCTAACATGGCGACAATAGCAAAAGAAACAAAAAAAAAAGAAAGCAAAGAAAGAAAAAGAAGAGGCATTCAACTAGACCTCCGGCCTTGATGAGCTAGGAGTTGAAGATGGCTTGATCCCGAGATAGGCCAGGATTTTCTTCGTGTTGGGCTTGGCCGCCTTGATCAAAGATCGCCATTTCGTTTGCTCTATTTGATCGGTGTCGCCAACTTTCATCCAGTCAACAGTTTGTTGGCTGTCCGCAACCAAGGCAACAGTGCTTTCGACAGCAACCTTCATGTTCTCCTGACGCATCTTCAGTCCAAGATCTTCTGGTGGATTGAAGTCTTTGGCAAGAGCAAGGAAAGTTTTAGGCTCCTCTTTCTTCAGGAAGAAGTGCGGTGACCCAGCATACCACTGCATGTTGTAGTATACAAGTCGTTGATATGATCTTTGTGAAGGGACTTCTTCACAATTTGCCATATCCCTCAGAGTGGTACAACAGAAACATTGCAGGTCATAACACTCCATACTTTATTACAAACATTGTCTTAACAAGTTGGTATTCTCACAGGTCCTATGAGAACACCCTAAGATACTACTTAAGTTCGATTACAACTCATAACAACTATAAAGAGCTCAACAACTTATTTAGGTAAGTTCTACGTTGCTCGGCTCTATGATACTATGGTTTATCACTACTCCTCCACCTCTGTGACATCTGGCCCGTAGACTATCCCATAGTCTACTCCTTCCACTCCGCCGGTAAGATCAGGTTCCTCGTAGACCAGCTCGTAACTTCCTTCAGGTGCTCCATCGTTGATGGCCTCCACTTCAGGATCACAGTCTAGCAAGGGTGTCGAAAGAAAGTGAGTACGAGAGGTACTCAGCAAGTTCTAAAAGAATAAAAAGGTGTTTGATGCACTAGCTACGACCATTGATCGAGAAATCGCAGGTCAATGCATGTTTTGAAAACATTTCTTCAAAAGGTTGCTTTTATTATGAAAACTATGCCCGTCAGCCTTCACGAGTTGACTAGAACTTCGTGGAGTTCCTTTCCTGCCGCGTTCGCAGCTTCCTTCCCGGAACAAGGAGTGACAGCCACAATTTGATACACTCTGCAGAGGTGCGTTACTTTTCCCACAAGAGATCTCACCCTTTTTGCCATTCGCAGGGACTTGCCCCCGTTCACACTTCCTTTGGTGCGAGGCTAGGTATAAAGATCCAAGCCCACACCGCCTTCTCCGCGACTGCAAACCCACCCTTTTGTCCAACCGTACACCTCCAGTAGACTTCCCCCGATAATACGGCTTTACTCATGGTGTACTCCGGACAATCCTTCATAGATCGTAGAGCTATCATCACTAATGGATGGGGATTTAAAAGGCTATCCCAACCTACGGCAAGTGCCTCCAACACCCCGCCGGCTCTACCAATCCGTTGGCGTGCGTAAGGAAAAGATACGACCGGCTTCCCGCAGCCATTATAGATCTCATGGTCAACGCGATTTGTACGGCGCTAGAATCACTGGACGGCATTGGTAATTAATCCTAGGGTGATCTAACCCATGCAATGGAACCTCCACCATGTCAACACATACCATGGTTCCATCGCCAACCACATAGTCATATTCATAATTGGAAAAGTAACATTTCATTTGTAATGCAGGAATGATAAGTATATAGCTTTGCAAGTAAAATGATAGAAAATACTCAAATTGATATGAGCAAGGGTGAACTTGCCCGTGGACTCGCGAGATAGTGCAGCTCAATGCGATTGATGGAACCTGGACCTCGGGTTCTGTAAGAAGCATCATCGTCCGGTAAGGACAATGTTATAAAATCCAAATAATGCAATCATGGATGTATTATTTTATGTTGAATCCTTTTACCCCAATGAGTTATTACAATTTAGGGTTGCGTTTAAGATTTATGTCTTTGACAGTAATTTACAATTGATTTAAAAGTATAAACCATTTTAATTTACACAAAGTACAACAATTCAAAGTAAAACTATTTACTTGTTAATTCCCTTAATCATTCCAAAAATAATTGAAAATTATAGAGTTACCTCTATAGTTTTTGGAATAAAAAGGAGTATAGTATTTTTCTGGGAAAAATACCCTTTTTTCAAAAGAAATGACTTGGAATAATAGAATTTCATTTTGAAATGTTTAAAAATAAGTATTTGAACTTATTTGAGATTTTTCGTTAATTTTAATTACAAGGAAATAATAGTTTAAAATTCCAAGTTATTATTTAAATTCTTAAAATTCATAATTTTGAATTTGTTTCATAAATTCATTTCATATTTTATTCTTGTTAAGATTTATTTTTCATTCAATAATCCAATTTTTAATGGATTTTTAGAGTTGTATTTGATTTATTAAAATTTGGTAAAGTTCTGGCCTTTTATTAAATGTTAAAAGACCAAAAATACCCCCCTGGACCCATATTGGGCCCAGCCCAACAACCTAAACCCAGGGACGGCCCAATAAGGTTGATCCCCTTTTGGGTTCGGTGGCGCCGAAGCGGCCCACCTCACTCTCTCTCACTCGGCCCTCTCACTCACTCGCCTAACCCTAATCTTTGGCGACTCCCGTGGCGATGGCGTCGCCGCCATGGCCGCCGTCTCGCTTCGGCCATCGCCGTGCTCCTCCACCGTAGCCACCTACCGATCCTGAACCGCCGCGTGCAGATCTATCGATCTGTCCGCGCAGTTTTCACCTTCTCGTCCTCTCCTGGCGAATCGCCTCCGATCTGGATCTCGTGGAGAATCGCCTCGATGAACTCCGGCGAGATTTCATCCTCGCCGACGATGGGTACGCGCCTGGGGTTGACCTGGCGCGGGTGCTGCTCGCAGTACTCGTGACGTCGCCTCAGGTGCTTGCTACGGTGGTGCTGGTTCGTGTCTGGGTTCGCCGGCGTAACGTCGGCGCCTTTCCTGGACTCGCAGCTGTTAGGGTCGCGCGAGCACTGCCTCGCCATGCCCTAGCCTCTGCTTCCAGGCGCAAGTAAGTGTTGCCTCACAACCTTCTCTTCTGTGCGCCTCCCCTCGTTACTGTTCTTCTTCCTCCTCATGCTCTGCTGCTCTCCGGTGATCCTGTGATCACACAGAGCCATGCTATTCCTATGCAATTTGCCTGTGCTTCGGTTAATTGCAAGCTCATGGCCCAATTACCATTTACTGGTACTGGCACATGCTGCTTTGCTTGCTATTCATGCTGTGCTTGCTTCTCGGCTGCTCCTAGCATGCTCTACACTTGCCATGCTCTGGTGTACTTGCTCAAGAGCTAACTATGCCATGCTATGCTTGGTTATGACTTGCTTATGCTTACTGGTCTATCATGCTTGCTTGTCTAGGTGTACTTGTGTTGCATCTGTGACACTTGTGTGTGTGCCAGTGGTGCCTGTGATATGCTTCAGTGGCTACCTTCTGCAAGCTAATGATCCATTGGATCATTCCTTGCTTGTTGGCTAACCTCCCTGTATAGCTTGGCTTGCTATAATTGACCCATTTGATCAATTGATTGTCAGTGATAGCTTACTGGCTAATACTGTGGCTAAATGATTCAATTATCTTTGTGATGCTGATGCTCAAGCATCACTGTGCTGTTGCTTACTTGTGCTGTTTCTCATCTTAGCTACCTAGACTTGCTCTAGTGGCTATAGATTAACTGTGTTGCTCAACAGTGTGCTACTGTCAGTGCTTAGCATGGATCTGTGATAAATTCATGCTTGTATTAATTAGATTATGATGAACTGCTTATGCAGTGATGATTAAGTTACTTGCTTGCAAATGATTTGACTGTTCTTGATTATCTGGCAAGCAAATAGAATCTGAATCCATTTCTGGATAGTGATGTGATATATTTGGCTTTCTCTTAATTGGTGCTAAGTGTGATGTGACCTCAGTAGCCTGGCTACTGATTGGTTGCTCACATGGTTGGTTGGATTTTGTTGGCTACTCATCTTTGCTTGCATATTTGGGGATCATAATAAATATGAATGCCAATATGCTTGCCTGTGAAGAAATCTAGGGTTTCTGATGGTTGTATGCTTAGGGTTTACTGTGTAGTCTTAGCTGCTAATCTTTGCCATCTACTGGTGCTATCTATGCATCAAATCTGGCTAGTGTGTGCATCTGTGCATATGTGCTAGTTTCTGTGTATAAGATCTGTACCTAGATGCTTTCTATTTTAGTGGCTTTTGACTGGCAGTAATCCTTGGTGAAAACCAAGTGATGATCTACCCATATGAGCATCTGCTCATCCCATGCTTATTTCATGCATATGATGGATCAGATCCCTTGGATCTTTTCCAGGAACTAGGTATACCTTGTTCCAGCTCCTAGAAAGAAATGTTTTGTTGATGCAGTACTTGGGTTTGTGTCACAGCCCTTCACCTCCGTGTCTTGGATGATCTTCTCAGTGTCACCATGATTTCGGTGATTGAGTGGGTGTGTGTGTTGGTTCTGTTCTTGCTCAAGAACCGGATGAACCGAGCTTGTTCTTGCTTCACCCTTACCTGGTGAATCCTTATCTGGTCGACTGGTCACTGTTTCTAGGGTTTGTGCCCCTTTTATATGAACCCTGCTTCTATCCTTGCATTGACACACAAGCCTGGCTTGCTTGGTGACTATTCTGTTGCATGGCCTTGCTGTTGCTGCCCAGCACACTTGAGCTGTGTGCTCTCATATGCTGAAACTTGAGCCCCTGGTGGTGCCTCGGCTTTGGTCTCGCCTCGGTCTTATCTTGTGTCGTCCGTGGTTTTGGACAAGCACAAGTGTACCGTGACAGCTTTCACTGTCCAAACTGAACTTTGTGTTATTTCTACTAACTGTCCAAACTGAATCTGGTTAACACTTGTATTCTGGTTAGTATTTGTCCTTTGTTTTGCAGGTTTTGAAGTTGATTATGACCATGAAGAGATACTTCAAGTCATTTAGTCTAGGTTTTAGTTTAGGAACAATATTGTAATCTTCTTTTTCATTTCTGTTTATTATTCATCAATTCTTGTATCAAGAATATTGTGAAGACAATGTAATCTGTGTTGTGATATCAATAAAGCCCAAGTTTTTGCTTATGAGCTTTTGATTTATGTAATATTTATATTCTGGAATAAACATTGTATTTATGATTCACTTTGAAATTCAAAGTTGTTTGAATTCATAAGTTGTGTTTAAATTATGAATTCCATTTTATATTGTTCAATGCTTATTGTTAAATGTATTAACACTTGTCAAATGAAATCAATTCCCCAAGTCAACAAGATACAAAAGAGATCATGTCGAAATTTCCCTAACTCAAGTTGCCTAACCCTAAGTGCAAAATGAGAGAGAACCTCGATCCCTCTTAGGTTTAGTTGCAATAAAGCGCGAAAATTTCCCCCGTTTTGCGATGAAATGCACATCCCATTTCTAAATCTACCCTTCGTTGTTCCTATGTTCTTGGTTATTACAGCCTCTCCCCCTTAACAGAAACTTCGTCCCGAAGTTAAGATTGGTACCTGAACATCTCGGGGTAAGACTTCCTGAGTTCTTCTTCTATCTCCCAAGTGGCTTCTCGCTCAGGATGATGTTGCCATTGCACTTTGCAGTATTTGATTGCCCTGTTTCTTAACTTCTTCCACTGTACTCCTAAGATCTTTTCCGGTCGTTCCACATAAGTTAGGTCAGATTGCAATTCTATTTCTTCATATGTGATGGGATCATCCGGTGCCTTCAAACACTTCCTGAGTTGTGATACATGAAATACATTATGAACTTGACTTAGTTGTGCCGGTAACTCCAACTCAAAAGCTGTTCCTCGATTCTGACTGATTATCTTAAATGGTCCAATATATCGAGGACTTAACTTTCCTTTCACTCCGAACCTTTTAAGTCCTTTGATTGGGCTAACCTTCAGATAAACCATGTCTCCCACTTTCAGTTCCCAATCTCTTCTCTTTAAGTCAGCGTAACTCTTCTGGCGACTCTGAGCTATTTTGAGTCTATCCTGGATCACCTCGATGACGTCCTGTCTCTCCTTGATGTAGTCCGGTGTAAACTCCTTATTTTCTCCGGTTTCGAACCAACAAATTGGTGATCGACACTTTCTTCCGTACAATGCTTCGTACGGTGCCATCTGAATGCTACTCTGATAACTATTGTTATATGAGAATTCTGCCAAAGGTAAATGGTCCTCCCATGAGCCTCCAAAGTTCAGAGAACAAGCTCTAAGCATGTCCTCAAGTATCTGATTGGTTCTTTCGGTTTGTCCTCCAGTTTGTGGATGATATGCGATATCGAAATCCAACTTGGATCCCAAAGCTTCTTGGAGTTGTTTCCAAAATGCTGATGTGAAAATTGAACCTCTATCTGAGACTATCTTCTTTGGTACTCCATGCTTGCTAACAATCTCCTTCACATATATATCCACAAGCTTTTCTCGCAAGTATCCTTTGTATTTACGGCTATGAAATGAGCACTCTTGATAAGTCTGTCCACTATTACCCATATCATATCCTTCTTCTTACTAGTCATTGGTAGACCAGTAACAAAATCCATTCCGATTTCATCCCATTTCCACTCCGGTATCTCAAGTGGTTTGAGTAATCCCGCAGGATTCTAATGTTCCGCCTTCACTCGTTGACATGTATGACATTCTGAGACATATTGTGCTATCTCTCTTTTCATGTTGTTCCACCAGAACATCTCCTTCAAATCCATATACATTTTTGTACTTCCCGGATGTATTGAATAAGGGGTTTCATGTGCTTCCTTTAATATGATTGACTTTACTTCTGGATCATCTGGTACACAGATCCTTTTCTGGAAGTATAATGAATCAAAATCCCCTAGATGGAATTCCGATGGTCTTCCTTCGCCAATCCTCTTGATTTCCTCTTGAATGAACAAATCATCCGCTTTTTTCCGAATAATTTCATACTTCAAATCTGAGTACATCTCATCCATAATCCTCATGGTTGCTATACTTCCTTTGACATCACCTTGAATAAACAAAATCTGAGCATCCTCTAACTCTTTTCGAAGTTCCTTTGGAATTTCCCATTCCGTAGGTTGATTCTCCGTACTCTTCCTACTTAGGGCATCTGCTACTACATTAGCCTTGCCTGGTGTATAGTTGATCTTAAGATCGTAATCCTTAATCAACTCTAACCATCTCTTCTGTCTCATGTTTAATTCTTTCTGAGTGAAGAAGTATTTCAAACTTTTGTGATCGGTGTATAACTCACACTTGGATCCATATAGAAATTGTCTCCAACTTTTCAAAGCATACACAACTGCCGCTAACTCGAGATCATGTATTGGGTAGTTGTGTTCATGTGGTTTCAACTGTCTTGATCCATAAGCTATTACCTTCCGATCTTGCATAAGAACACATCCAAGTCCATTCTTGGAAGCATCACAATACACCGTGTAATCCTTTCCAGGTTCAGGAACTGCTAACACCGGTGCTATGGTTAACTTATCTTTGAGTGTTTGGAAGCTGGCTTCACACTCATCAGTCCACAAAAATGGAGTATTTTTCTTGAGTAACTTGGTCATTGGTCCTGCAATCTTCGAAAATCCCTCTATGAATCTCCGATAATAGCCTGCCATACCAAGAAATCCTCGTATCTCCTTAGCATTTTTAGGTGATTTCCATTCCAATACGGACTGAACCTTGCTTGGATTCACCGCTATGCCTTCTTTGGTTATAACATGTCCAAGAAATTCAACACTATCTAACCAAAATTTGCACTTGCTAAACTTCGCATATAGCTGATGTTCCCTCAAAATTTGCAGAACTATCTTCAAATGCTTGGCATGTTCTTCTTTATCTTTGGAATAGATTAGAATATCATCTATGAACACTATCACAAACTTGTCCAAATACTTCATGAATATCTTGTTCATCAAATTCATGAAAATTGCTGGTGCATTTGTTAGTCCAAATGGTACAACCAAGTATTCATGGTGTCCATACCTTGATACAAACGCTGTTTTTGGTACATCCTCCTTCTTGATCTTGATTTGATGGTATCCGAACCTCAAATCTATCTTTGAAAAGACTCCCGCACCTTGAACTTGATCAAAAAGGTCTTGAATTCTAGGTAAAGGATACTTGTTCTTGATAGTTACATTGTTCAAATTTCTGTAATCTCCACACATTCTCTTTCCTCCATCTCCTTTATCCACAAAAATAACTGGTGTACCCCATGGTGACACACTTTCTTGAATAAATCCCTTCTGTTCCAGTTCATCTATCTGAGCTTTCAGTTCCACTAACTCCTTTGGCCCCATCTTATATGGTGGTTGTGCTATTGGTGTTGTGCCTGGAATCAGATCGATTGTGAATTCTATCTCTCTATCGGGTGGCATTCCCGGTAGTTCCTTAGGAAATACATCCTTAAACTCATTCACTACAGGAATATCTTCAATTCTCACTTCCTTCAGGCTATTTAGTTCCAATCCGATCTCCAACTCACTGTACTTATCTCCTTGGAACACTATTCTTCCTCCTATGGAGTTGCGAAGTGATACTGTTTTGTCTCCACAGTTAATCACCGCTCCATTCTCTGTCAACCAATCCATTCCTAAGATGACAGATATGTCCTTCATGGGTATGATGAGTAAGTCCGCGAAATACACACAGTCACATATGGTTATGACTTGTGCTTCTTTCACGTGGGTTACTAAGATCGTTCCCCCCGCGGATAGAACAGTTATAGGAGTTTCTAATTTAGAACATCTAAGTCCAAATTTTTCCACAAACTCCGATGCAAGAAATGATGTGGTTGCTCCAGTATCAAACAATACTTTGCCAGGATGAGTAAGAATGCTGAGCGTACCTAAGACTGTTTGATCCGACTCTTCCGCTTGTTCCAAAGATGTGCAATTCAGCTTTCCATAAGGCTTTCCCCTCTTATTGTTGTTGTTGTTGTAGTTGCGGTTGTTGTTGTTGTTGTTATTATTGTTGCGGTTATTGTTGTTGTTGTTGTTGTTGTTTCCACCTCGTCCTCCAGAGCTCTGTCCGCTCCAAGATGCCTTGTTTGGACACTCCGGCTTGATGTGGCCTTCCTTCCCACAACCATAACAAATGATTCTGGGTTTCTGACAATCCTTCTGCAAATGACCCTTTAGGCCACAATTGTTGCAGATGATTTGGCTGATTGGATTCTGATTCTGACCTCCCCGGTTATATTGGTTACCAGTAGTAGGTCGGTATCGGGGTTTGAAACTCCGATCAGGTGTTGGTTTACTGATTGGTACTTCCTTGGCTCTATACGAGCCCTCTTCCTCCTGTCCTCTTGGACTTGCCGGTAATCATCCTCGAAAGTGATTGCCGAGTCAATCAGTTCCTGGAATTCGGCAGTCCGTGCCAACCTTAGTTGCATCTTCATGTATGGATTCATGCCTTTCATGAACCGCTTCTTCCGCTTCTCCTCTGTATCTACATCCTCAGGTGCATACCTGGATAACCTATTGAAATCCCGAACATACTGCATGATTGGCGCAGTATTCTGTCTTAGTTCTTCAAACTCCCTCTTCTTCAACTCCACCACGCTGTCCGGAACATGAGCATCCCGAAACTTCTTCTTGAACTCCTCCCAGGTGAATACCTTATCTGGAGGGTGTACTGCTACAAGGTTCTCCCACCATGACGCTGCTGGTCCTGACAACAGATAAGTGGTATATCTAATCTTCTCCTCCTCGTTGCAACCAACGGTCTTCAACTTCCGTTCCGTATCCATGATCCAATCTTCAGCGTCCATTGGTTCTGGAGCTGATGTAAATGGTAGTGGTCTTGCATTTTGGAAGTCCGATAGTGTTACTCCCTTGCCTTCATTACCCCTATCATTAATGACATGGGTAAAGAAATCCCGCATGTTCTTGCTCCGGCTTTCCTGGTAACGCCTCCTATCTTCCTCCATTGACCTCATATACTGTTGGAAATCTGGGTGCATCATTGGGTGTGGTGGTGGTGGTGCATTCTCTGCTCTAGCTGCTGCATCTGCCTCCTCTTTCTCTCTGGCTTCCCGCTCTCTGCGAGCCTCTTCGGTTTCTACTAACGCCATTCCCCCCTAGTCCTGCAACAAAGAGCTATTACTCATAATTACACCATGCCAATGCTTTCTGAGCTCAACTCAATGCCCAGAACTAGTCACACAATGAAATCAAGAAGCAAATACAAAACAAACATTTATTATGCATATACTTTGTATAATACATAACACACTCACAAACTTATATTACATGTGGTACATATAAACCACTTATTTGGCTCAAAGCCCAAGCCAACGGGAATTTAAAATACGTTCTATTACAATACCACCTAGATTACTTTATTCTTCCTTGGAGCTCTACTCCTCATCATCATAGCTCGCCTCCGCGTACATCCCTGGGGTCCATCCGGTACAGCGGTCTGTCCTCCGAAGACCGTCCGGAATGAAGGTTCTTCCCGTAGGTATGTAGTCTGAATCGGACGAAGTGCCGAGACAGAGATCTGTCATGCCAAAGTAACTAGATAAAGACTCATACATATCCCCAGTGGAATACAGCTCCTCTTCTCCAGTCATCCATGGAGGATTCCTATTCACTTGACCCCTCATCTTCTTCTTCTTCTTTTTCTTTGTTCCAGAACTCTCACCTACGACGTACTGGGATGTTTTGGGTAATCCCATCTCCAAATCTAAAGAAATGGAGTTGGTGTCTTTCTCTTTCTGCCCAAAGCTTTGGTTAACATTCTAGTTAACCGCGCCTCCTTCATCCTCTGATTCACAAGTGATGGGTTCTCCTTCATCTCCAAATGGTTCCCCGAAATGCCAACCAGTCGAATTCTCGATTGGTGACTCCGAGCAGTTTAGGTTCCTGGAATCATCTCCCCCATATCCAGACTCATATGATGCTGACACGTGTGGATAGTGCGGGACAAAGTTAGGTGTAAGTGGATTTCTCTTGGACCACTGGTCACTCAAATCTACATAGCTGTCTAGGCTAAAGAAAGGTGTAGTATGTTGTGGTTGTGCCCTCAAATCTCGCATCCGAGTTTGGACTTTATCAGGGTCCGTGAACTCAGCTAGCATGTGGTCAATCTCACCTCTCATCTTCATGTGTAAAAGGTACATCGTGGTCAATAAAGACTTACAGCTATCCATGTGCTGTGTCTGCAGCCTTCGAGACTTCTGTGTGCTAACACCAGGTGATTCAGAGTGGGATCCTCATCCTCCTCGGCATGAGGTATATGAGAAAACTCCGAACATAGCAGCTCTACTGACTTATGCTGCCTTATCTCAAGGATTGCCTTGAATAGGCCCATATGGTAGGCTGTGGTGATAGTTTTGGCTTCTCCGTATGGCATTATACGACTCATCAGCAGTTTTTCCGGTAGTTGGACCGATACTTTGCACTTGGCTAGGATTTCCCCATCATAGTAGGTATACTTGATAACGTGTATCCGTGGATCACAATGAAGTTCCTTCAGCATCCCACACAGGAGAGCTGTTATTGGTCCATCATAATCACCGAGCCAACCCTCAACCTTCCTCAAGGTCCTCTTAGGAAAAGTGTTCGCCATTATGGCTGTATACAAAAGCAGAATATTAGTAGTGATAATGCATCATAATAGCTATAATAAAGAATTATCGCACTAAAATATATGGTTTTGCTATTCTCAAGTGAATAATCACCATATTTCTAGAGAATCCTTTACTATTTCTACTAGACTCCAACAGGTTTCTTCCCTATACTAGGTTTTTTCCAACCCAAGGTCGCAACATTTGCTCTGATACCAGCTGCGGTGACCCGAAGATACCACCGCATGTTGTAGTATACAAGTCGTTGATATGATCTTTGTGAAGGGACTTCTTCACAATTTGCCATATCCCTCGAGTGGTACAACGAAACATTGCAGGTCATAACACTCCATACTTTATTACAAACATTGTCTTAACAAGTTGGTATTCTCACGAGTCCTATGAGAACACCCTAAGATACTACTTAAGTTCGATTACAACTCATAACAACTATAAAGAGCTCAACAACTTATTTAGGTAAGTTCTACGTTGCTCGGCTCTATGATACTATGGTTTATCACTACTCCTCCACCTCTGTGACATCTGGCCCGTAGACTATCCCATAGTCTACTCCTTCCACTCCGCCGGTAAGATCAGGTTCCTCGTAGACCAGCTCGTAACTTCCTTCAGGTGCTCCATCGTTGATGGCCTCCACTTCAGGATCACAGTCTAGCAAGGGTGTCGAAAGAAAGTGAGTACAGAGGTACTCAGCAAGTTCTAAAAGAATAAAAAGGTGTTTGATGCACTAGCTACGACCATTGATCAGGAAATCGCAGGTCAATGCATGTTTTGAAAACATTTCTTCAAAAGGTTGCTTTTATTATGAAAACTATGCCCGTCGGTCTTCACAGGTTGACTAGAACTTCGTGGAGTTCCTTTCCTCGCCGCGTTCGTAGCTTCCTTCCCGAACAAGGAGTGACAGCCACAATTTGATACACTCTGCAGAGGTGCGTTACTTTTCCCACAAGAGATCTCACCCTTTTTGCCATCCGCAGGACTTGCCCCCGTTCACACTTCCTTTGGTGTGAGGCCAGGTATAAAGATCCAAGCCCACACCGCCTTCTCCGCGACCGCAAACCCACCCTTTTGTCCAACCGTACACCTCCAGTAGACTTCCCCGATAATACGGCTTTACTCATGGTGTACTCCGGACAATCCTTCATAGATCGTAGAGCCATCATCACTAATGGATGGGGATTTAAAAGGCTATCCCAACCTACGGCAGTGCCTCCAACACCCCGCCGGCTCTACCAATCCGTTGGCGTGCAGAAGGGAAAAGATACGACTGGCTTCCCCAGAGCCATTATAGATCTCATGGTCAACGCGATTTGTACAACGCTAGAATCACTGGACGGCATTGGTAATTAATCCTAGGGTGATATAACCCATGCAATGGAACCTCCACCATGTCAACACATACCATGGTTCCATCGCCAACCACATAGTCATATTCATAATTGGAAAAGTAACATTTCATTTGTAATGCAGGAATGATAAGTATATAGCTTTGCAGTAAAATGATAGAAAATACTCAAATTGATATGAGCAAGGGTGAACTTGCCTGTGGATTGCGAGATAGTGCAGTTCAATGCAGTTGATGGAACCTGGACCTCGGGTTCTGTAAGAAGCATCATCGTCCGGTAAGGACAATGTTATAAAATACAAATAATGCAATCATGGATGTATTATTTTATGTTGAATCCTTTTACCCCAATGAGTTATTACAATTTAGGGTTGCGTTTAAGATTTATGTCTTTGACAGTAATTTACAATTGATTTAAAAGTATAAACCATTTTAATTTACACAAAGTACAACAATTCAAAGTAAAACTATTTACTTGTTAATTCCCTTAATCATTCCAAAAATAATTGAAAATTATAGAGTTACCTCTATAGTTTTTGGAATAAAAAGGAGTATAGTATTTTTCTGGGAAAAATACCCTTTTTCAAAAGAAATGACTTGGAATAATAGAATTTCATTTTGAAATGTTTGAAAATAAGTATTTGAACTTATTTGAGATTTTTCGTTAATTTTAATTACAAGGAAATAATAGTTTAAAATTCCAAGTTATTATTTAAATTCTTAAAATTCATAATTTTGAATTTGTTTCATAAATTCATTTCATATTTTATTCTTGTTAAGATTTATTTTTCATTCAATAATCCAATTTTTAATGGATTTTTAGAGTTGTATTTGATTTATTAAAATTTGGTAAAGTTCTGGCCTTTTATTAAATGTTAAAAGACCAAAATACCCCCCTGGACCCATATTGGGCCCAGCCCAACAACCTAAACCCAGGGACGGCCCAATAAGGCTGATCCCCTTTTGGGTTCGGTGGCGCCGAAGCGGCCCACCTCACTCTCTCTCACTCGGCCCTCTCACTCACTCGCCTAACCCTAATCTTTGGCGACTCCCGTGGCGATGGCGTTGCCGCCATGGCCGCCGTCTCGCTCCGGCCATCGCCGTGCTCCTCCGCCGTAGCCACCTACCGATCCTGAACCGCCGCGTGCAGATCTATCGATCTGTCCGCGCAGTTTTCTCCTTCTCGTCCTCTCCTGGCGAATCGCCTCCGATCTGGATCTCGTGGAGAATCGCCTCGATGAACTCCAGCGAGATTTCGTCCTCGCCGATGATGGGTACGCGCCTGGGGTTGACCTGGCGCGGGTGCTGCTCGCAGTACTCGTGCCGTCGCCTCAGGTGCTTGCTACGGTGGTGCTGGTTCGTGTCTGGGTTCGCCGGCGTAACGTCGGCGCCTTCCCTGGACTCGCAGCTGTTAGGGCCGTGCGAGCACTGCCTCGCCATGCCCTAGCCTCTGCTTCCAGGCGCAAGTAAGTGTTGCCTCACCATCTTCTCTTCTGTGCGCCTCCCCTCGTTACTGTTCTTCTTCCTCCTCATGCTCTGCTGCTCTCTGGTGATCCTGTGATCACACAGAGCCATGCTATTCCTATGCAATTTGCCTGTGCTTCGGTTAATTGCAAGCTCATGGCCCAATTACCATTTACTGGTACTGGCACATGCTGCTTTGCTTGCTATTCATGCTGTGCTTGCTTCTCTGGCTCGCTCCTAGCATGCTCTACACTTGCCATGCTCGCTCGTACTTGCTCAAGAGCTAACTATGCCATGCTATGCTTGGTTATGACTTGCTTATGCTTACTGGTCTATCATGCTTGCTTGTCTAGGTGTACTTGTGTTGCATCTGTGACACTTGTGTGTGTGCCAGTGGTGCCTGTGATATGCTTCAGTGCTACCTCTGCAAGCCAATGATCCATTGGATCATTCCTTGCTTGTTGGCTAACCTCCCTGTGTAGCTTGGCTTGCTATAATTGACCCATTTGATCAATTGATTGTCAGTGATAGCTTACTGGCTAATACTGTGGCTAAATGATTCAATTATCTTTGTGATGCTGATGCTCAAGCATCACTGTGCTGTTGCTTACTTGTGCTGTTTCTCATCTTAGCTACCTAGACTTGCTCTAGTGGCTATAGATTAACTGTGTTGCTCAACAGTGTGCTACTGTCAGTGCTTAGCATGGATCCGTGATAAATTCATGCTTGTATTAATTAGATTATGATGAACTGCTTATGCAGTGATGATTAAGTTACTTGCTTGCAAATGATTTGACTGTTCTTGATTATCTGGCAAGCAAATAGAATCTGAATCCATTTCTGGATAGTGATGTGATATATTTGGCTTTCTCTTAATTGGTGCTAAGTGTGATGTGACCTCAGTAGCCTGGCTACTGATTGGTTGCTCACATGGTTGGTTGGATTTTGTTGGCTACTCATCTTTGCTTGCATATTTGGGGATCATAATAAATATGAATGCCAATATGCTTGCCTGTGAAGAAATCTAGAGTTTCTGATGGTTGTATGCTTAGGGTTTACTGTGTAGTCTTAGCTGCTAATCTTTGCCATCTATCGGTGCTATCTATGCATCAAATCCGGCTAGTGTGTGCATCCGTGCATATGTGCTAGTTTCCGTGTATAAGATCCGTACCTAGATGCTTTCTATTTTAGTGGCTTTTGACTGGCAGTAATCCTTGGTGAAAACCAAGTGATGATCTACCCATATGAGCATCTGCTCATCCCATGCTTATATCATGCATATGATGGATTAGATCCCTTGGATCTTTTCCAGGAACTAGGTATAACTTGTTCCAGCTCCTAGAAAGAAATGTTTTGTTGATGCAGACTTGGGTTTGTGTCACCGCCCTTCACCTCCAGGTCTTGGATGATCTTCTCAGGTCACCATGATTTCTGGTGATTGAGTGGGTGTGTGTGTTGGTTCTGTTCTTGCTCAAGAACTGGATGAACTGAGCTTGTTCTTGCTTCACCCTTACCTGGTGAATCCTTATCTGGTCGACTGGTCACTGTTTCTAGGGTTTGTGCCCCTTTTATATGAACCCTGCTTCTATCCTTGCATTGACACACAAGCCTGGCTTGCTTGGTGACTATTCTGTTGCATGGCCTTGCTGTTGCTGCCCAGCACACTTGAGCTGTGTGCTCTCATATGCTAAAACTTGAGCCCCTGGTGGTGCTCAGTTTTGGTCTGCCTGGTCAAGTGTACTGTGACAGTTTCACTGTCCAAACTGAACTTTGTGTTATTTCTACTAACTGTCCAAACTGAATCTGGTTAACACTTGTATTCTGGTTAGTATTTGTCCTTTGTTTTGCAGGTTTTGAAGTTGATTATGACCATGAAGAGATACTTCAAGTCATTTAGTCTAGGTTTTAGTTTAGGAACAATATTGTAATCTTCTTTTTCATTTCTGTTTATTATTCATCAATTCTTGTATCAAGAATATTGTGAAGACAATGTAATCTGTGTTGTGATATCAATAAAGCCCAAGTTTTTGCTTATGAGCTTTTGAATTATGTAATATTTATATTCTGGAATAAACATTGTATTTATGATTCACTTTGAAATTCAAAGTTGTTTGAATTCATAAGTTGTGTTTAAATTATGAATTCCATTTTATATTGTTCAATGCTTATTGTTAAATGTATTAACACTTGTCAAATGAAATCAATTCCCCAAGTCAACAAGATACAAAAGAGATCATGTCGAAATTTCCCTCACTCAAGTTGCCTACCCTAAGTGCAAAATGAGAGAGAACCTCGATCCCTCTTAGGTTTAGTTGCAATAAAGCGCGAAAATTTCCCCCGTTTTGCGATGAAATGCACATCCCATTTCTAAATCTACCCTTCGTTGTTCCTATGTTCTTGGTTATTACAAGAAGTAGGGGAACAGCCTTGATAATCCTGCATCAGCATTCTCCATGCCTTCGCGAACTTCGGTTCCATGAAACTCCAAGAAAGAAAGTGCGTCAAGGAGAGGATCATTGTCGGGATCTTCAAGCTCAAATTCTTGGTTTGTTTTACCTGCCGCAGAAAATATATGTTGGTCGATAGCAAGCAAGGAAAGTCAAGTCCAAAAAAGATACAAGGGATTGATAAAATTACCAAGGAAGCGCCGATTTTGCGTGTTCAAGCGCTTGATGATCGCCTTTTCACGAGTAGCCTGGGCGGCTTGGTGTTCATGCAAAGCAGTTTCGGCGTCATCAAGTCTTTTTTGCAGATCTTCGACACCAGCAGCCTTCGCCATAGCCGTCTCAGCCTCTGCTTTAGCTTGGCTAGCGTCAAGTTCAGCCTTCTTGCGAGCCGTTTCACTTTGCTCCAGTTTCTGAGCAAGAGTGTCGACAAGCTTGTTGGCCTCTGCAAGTTTCTCTTCAAAATAGTAAAGAATCGTCAAAATTGCGACGAAACAGGAGCAAGAAGTTATAAACAAGGGTCATTAAAAAATTATTACCTTCAGTCTTGCTGGCATATTCACGGTACCCAACGAATTGGGCACCGATACGAATAAGCTCTTTGATCGCAGGCTGTCAAAAAAGGACAAAGAAAGAAAATGTCGGTATGGGCAAAATATGAAGGCATAACGAAGCAAGACTGAAGAAATATAGACAGTAACAAGCAAGTTAAGAACTTACATCATCCAAGAGAGAATTGGAGGAGCTACCCAATTGGAGGGTAGGCTCCACGATCGTTTCCACCCTTGTCCTTTTTGGTGAAGGGACAAGAGGGCTTGAAGGTGGAGTGGGAGCGCCAACGTTTAGTTGAGGAGGCGAGGATTCCTCTTCTTCAACCGGCGTCCCCGAAACAACTAAAGTATGTGACGTACTCGTTCGAGCAGCCACATCGAGAGTTGGTATTTCTTCCTCATCGTCACTGCGATTAAAAGACGACAGCATAAAAAGCAAGATAGACAAAAATCTTCGAGTACAAAAATAAAAAAAAATAAAAATATGACTTACGAGCTGATGAGGGATCCAAGGTAAGGATCATAAGTCGCCTTCTGACGTGAAGGACCAACTTCTTCGGCTTTGGAGGTGCCGGAATCTTCGGCATCATTCCTCTTCCTTTTGTTCCTCGGAGAAACAGCAGGAGGAGGAGATTGTGCCGATGTAGTGCCTTCGGAGGCAGCTTCCTTTTCAGAAGATCCCGCAGATTTTAGAGAATCCACGGGTTTATTCACAAAAGAGGGGGCATCTTGGTTATCGTCGGTGACAATGGCCCTTTCTTCGACTTCTCCACCTTCGGGAAGGGGAGGGAGCGAGACAAGATTTGGATGATTCTATACAAAAAGAAGGGGAAGATGTTAAAGAGCAGGGAAATAAAAAAAATGTAGTAAAAAAAAGAAGATAGCAAAGCAATGGAAAATCAAGCGACAAAGTTTACCTTGGGAAGTGGATTGGTGGCGCTGAATGGCTTTATACGACAAGAAGAAGGGACAGGATCCTTTTTGCTGAGAGACGAGATTCTTCGGACAAGTTTTTCTAAATCCTTGACCTCTAAATCCGCCGACAACCGATCTGCGTCCTTGTCGCCAGCATATCTCCAGAGAGGGTATTTGCGAGCTCGAAGCGGCTGCACTCTGGTTCTAAGAAAATAGGCCGTGATTTGGACACCTGATAACTCTTTGCCGCGAGTATTTTGCAACTCATGGATGTGAGTCATCAGGGCTTCTGTCGCTATTTTTTCTTCTTCGGTAGCCTCTATGTCCCAGGAGCGGCGGCGAAGAATTTTCTCGGCACCATCAAAAGGAGGGATGTTGTCTTCAGCACATCCATGGTTCTCCTCTTGAATGTACAACCACTTCTTGCGCCACCCTTGAACTGAGTCAGGGAGTTTGACGTCGAAGTAATCGACGGTGGGGCGAACGGAAATTACAACGCCGCCTATATTATAGGAGACATTTGGAGAGCCATTGCGGCGACAGAAGAAAGTGCGCTTACATAGCGCCCAGTTAGGCTGGACGCCAAGGAAGGCTTCGCAGAGGGTGATGAAAATAGAAATATGGAGGATGGAATTGGGCGTCAGGTGGTGAAGTTGCGGACCGTAAACGAAGAGCAGTCCGCGAAGAAAAGGATGAATGGGGGCGGAAAGACCGCGGATGAGGTGGTCGACAAAACTTACCCGATACCCCATTGGAGGGGTTGGGTAGCTTTCTTCACTAGGGAAGCACAGCGCTTTGGGCTTCTTGTTGATCCCCAGTTTCTTCAAGAGATTGATGTCCTGAGTGGAAATCTTGGACCTTTCCCACTCCGCGGTTCCCAGATCCACGGCAGCCATTGAGGATTCCGGCGTGCTGTGCCTGGTCAAACGACGCGGTGGCATCAACAATGGCGCAGGAGTGCAGCTTGGCAAAGATGAGCTTAGGGAATTGTGGAGCGCAGGAGGTTTTGCAGAGGAGAGCACAAGAACGGCGCGAGCGGAAGTGCTCGAGGAAGAAGAAGGAGATCTTATATAGAGGTGCGGCGAAACGGCGGACCGTTGGATGGAAAAAGTGTGCAGCAGATGATAGCCACATAGAAACAAGGGTAAAAAAGTATTTTTACATTGGAGGAGTTACGGTACGTGCGCCAGGAAAAGCGGAGGACGTGTGTCCCCCACTTGCACGACGTGTCAACGTGGTAGAAAAAGAGGACCCACAAGGCAGAGAGAGAGTATTCCTCAAGGCAAAAATCGTGGCTATCGTTAGTTATAAGGTTACTTTGACCAAGGGAGAAAATTTCGAAGGAGAAAATAAAGGAGATTTGGCGACAAGGAAAATTATTGAATACTTCAGGAGCCTTTGATCAAATACAAGTTTTTGCCCAAATGCTCGGGGGCTACTTCGAAAAAAGTAAATTTCGAGTACGACAATATAGAATTTGCGGGAGCCTATGATCAAACGCAAGCTTTTGTTCATAGCCTCGGGGGCTACTCCCATCGGGAGCGCTGTTCGCGCACCCGAGAGATAAAAAAAAGAGAGAAGAAAAAAGAAAATTTCGAGAAGGAATGACAATACAGTGACGTGGTGCACTAAAATGTTGAGCCTACAACCAAGCACAAGTCCTTGGCTGTAGCCTCGGGGGCTACTCCCATCGGGAACGCTATTCGCGTGCCCGATGAAATTATAAAAAAAAAAGAGAAAGAAAGAAGGTAAAAGAAGGAAGAAGGAGCATATTTCGAGTTATAAAGATAACTCTACATATACTCCCATCGGGAGAGAAATATAAGTCATCTGATGACTCGATAAAATGTGCTATTCCAACAGCCGAATAAGCACTCGACAATATATTCTCAGAACGCCAAAAGTTGCGAATAAATTCTGAATGCCGCAAAACACTGCAAAGGTAAGACCCCCGATCCGTTCGTGCGGCGTGGCGCCGTCTCTGACGTCGGTTTGCTACTTTTATCCGTATCAACAGATACAAAGAAAAATCCTAACGGACGCGTTAGGTACCCGATAAATTTGATTGGGACTCGACAGAATGGTAAGACCTTAAGCGGCACCTGTCGAAGTTTACACCAAGTATCCCGAGATCATGTCCGGGGACGTGATCTTGAAGTAGGTTTTTGCGGATTGCCACTAGAGCAGTTAACTAGTACCTGATCCGTCAGATGAACTAGCCCCAACTACCATTATCCCTGTACAATATAGAAATTCATGAGAAGAAATATAGAAAAGCTAAAGTTGTCGAATAAAAATAAACAGTGGAGATTTTCCCTGACTCTACGATTCAAGCAAAATCTCGGGGGCTACTGACATAGGCATCCCCAATGGGCCTGCCAAAGATAGTACCCGGGGTTTACTGAAGGCCCACTACCCGAAGAATAAGAAGATTCGGAAGCCCAAGATATTATTAAGGAAAGCTAGAGTTGTAATAGGAAGTGTTATTTGTAATCTTGCGGGATGAGTTAGAAACCTTCCCGGACTCTGTAACTTGTACAATACGAATCCCTCGGCTCCGCCTCATATATAAGGGGGAGTCGAGGAACAAGAAGAGGATCGAATCATTGTTGAGCAAACCCTAGTTTCTATTTCGTCGAGTACTTTTCGGCTGAAACCTTCGAGATCTACTTGCCCTCTACATCCAACGAAACCCTAGTCTACTACTTGTAGGCATTGACAAGTTAATACCTTGTCAGATGGGACATCATATTTCCACGTACAAACTGCAAGGGGACGCAGTATTAAACATGCGGCGTGTGATTCCGCATGTTACCACCAATAAAATGTTGGTAAATCACAATTCTAACATTGGTCATGCATCTTTGACTCTCTTTCAAAAGAGATCTAGCCAAACCATTTTGGGTATGTACAAAATATACTGAATCTGACCATTGAATGGTCGTCAATCAAATTCAACGACAATTCCATTCCAATGGCATTATCCCACGTTAGGACACTCTGCTCTAAATTCGTCAATTTGAGCACTTAATTCAGTATTCACATGGTTTTGTGTGAATGATACACACATAAGACCATCTTCAAGATGCATCTGTGCAACCACGAAGCACCAACATAACCCACACAATGGTTGAGTAATCCACATACATTCTTGAATGCTTTCAAGATTAATGTGTGGCTCATTCTGAATTTTAAGGTAGAGTGCTTTAAAATTAATTCCCCTATGGCACGTCTAATGCACATAAAATCTTATGATTGTTGGGAATTTTCAACAGTCAAGTGTTGGTCAACAGAATTGTCAATAATTTCTCTAACTTCGCATACCATGGTGATAAAGGAGGAAAAATTATTGTGAACGCAACAAAATTGAGTATGAAATGATTCATACACTCAATTCAACTATCATGTCCTCGGGACATAATGTTGCGAATTATACTACATGTAGTAGTAAAATTATAGGCTTATGATATTTGGGATAACCAGGAGACTACACAAGATCTCCAGGATTTCTTGTGAATAACCATCCACAAGTATATCATCACTGTAGCGGAGTTTAATTTTCCTTCTACAGTACCGGAATATTTCTGGTTGTTCCTTTGAAGTTGAACTTCAATCTTATCCCATTGAATTCATTTGCCTTCTCCGATAAGGAGGTGGTGGTATGGTTCAATCCAATACATGACAGATTGGTAACCATTGGTACGATATTTTGTACTACCAACCCTTTGACAAACTTGAAAGTTGTCATAGCGATCATTTCTCTTAAATGATTCATACCCTTTTGAGAGATATACTCCTTTTCTATTGTCATTTTTCTTTCAATTTACATTCAACTCTTCGTGGTTCTCTAACCACTAAATTGCTTAGCACAAAGGACGAAACCTCACCGTAGTTCGCCAAAGGACACTGATGTCGATTTCTGTAGTTCTTCTCTTCCTATTCGGTGATCGATCCATCCACTTCCTCCTGTGCATGGCCGTGCAATCAAATAATCAATTCTTAAGATCATTGACTGTGGAATGAGAAGACAAAAACGAAATCGCCATGTCCTTTGAAGGGCTTCATGAATAACTTGCGCGCCGCACAACAGTTTTCCGATGATCACTGGTAGAAAAAGGGCCTTCCATACGTCCCCATTAGTCCCCAAAATATACAAACCGTGACTAATGGGATCTTTAGTCGCGGTTCGGGAGGCGAACCGCGACCAAAGTCCTGGGCCCAGGGCGCTCGGTGGCCAGCTGGTGCACGTGAGGGGCTTTAGTCGCGGTTGGCCAGGCCAACCGCGACTAAAGGCACCTTTAGTCGCGGTTGGCCTGGCCAACCGCGACTAAAGCCCCTCCCCTATATATACCCGTTTAGCACACTCACTTAGCCATTTGGTGCCACTTTCTTCACAATCTTCACAAGTGGGTGGTTGGTTTGATTTTGGTTCCTCTTATGCATAGAAGGTGTTCGATGAAATGCCCGAGAGATAGAAAGGAACATGATATGAAGTGTCCGAGCCACACTTGAGCTTTCTCATTTATTTTTCCTCGATCGCGGTTAGCAACTTGAACCTTTCGTCATGTGTCATTGATAAAATATGCATGTGTGTAGTTCATTGTTTAATTTCTATTATTTCTAGATAGTTAGTTTAACAAATGCATGATGGTTAATTATATACTTTATATAATAATAATGCAGATGAATCGGCAATGGATGTACGGTAACCGACTCTCCGGCGAGTTCACTACGGGTTTGAAAGATTTCCTCGTAGTGGCTAATGCGAACAAGCAGGGGGGTTTTGTTACCTGTCCATGTGTTGGCTGTAAGAATCAGAAGGGTTACTCTTCCTCAAGAGAAGTTCACATGCACCTACTTCGGCACGGTTTCATGCCAAGCTATAATTGTTGGACCAAGCATGGAGAAAGAGGGGTTATAATGGAAGAAGATGAAGAAGGGGATGATTTCATCGATGACAACTATCTTGATCATTTCGGTGATACTTTCATGGAGGATCCTGAAGTTGGGGAAGGTGAAGGGGAAGGTGAAGAAGAGGCACGTGATGAGCCCGCTGATGATCTTGGTCGGACCATTGCTGATGCACGGAGACGCTGCGAAACTGAAAAGGAGAGGGAGAATTTGGATCGCATGTTAGAGGATCACAAAAAGTCGCTGTACCCCGGATGCGATAATGGTCTGAAAAAGCTGGGTTGCACACTGGATTTGTGATACGTCTCAAACGTATCTATAATTTCTTATGTTCCATGCTACTTTTATGATGATTCACAAGGTATTAACTTGTCAATTCCTACAAGTAGTAGACTAGGGTTTCGTTGGATGTAGAGGGCAAGTAGATCTCGAAGGTTTCAGCCGAAAAGTACTCGACGATGTAAAAGCTAGGGTTTGAGAGACAATTATTCGATCCTTTCTTTGTCCCTCGACTCCCCCTTATATAGGAGGCGGAGCCGAGGGATTCGTGATATACAAGTTTACAGAGTCCGGGAGGGTTTCTGACCCGTCCCGCAAGATTACAGATTACACTTCCTATTACAACTCTATCTTTCCATAATAACATCTTGGGCTTCCGAATCTTCTTATCCATCGAGTCTTGGGCCTTGAATAAATCCCGGCTACCATCTTCGGCAGGCCCATTGGGGATGCCTATGTCAATGATACTCACATGTTTTATACACATTACATGTCATTATTATGCATTTTCCGGCACTAACCTATTAACGAGATGCCGAAGAGCCAGTTGTTGTTTTCTGCTGTTTTTGGTTTCAGAAATCCTAGTAAGTAAATATTCTCGGAATTGGACGAAATCAACGTCCAGGGTCCTATTTTTCCACGAAGCTTCCAGAAGACCTAGGGGGAGACGAAGTGCGGCCACGGGGCGCCGCCACACTAGGGCGGCGCGGCCCAGGGGGGGGCCGCGCGGCCCTAGCGTGTGGGGCCCCCGTGAGCCTCCCGACTCCGCCCTTCCGCCTACTTAAGCCTCCGTCGATAATAGCCCCAGTACCAAGAGCCACGATACGGAAAACCTTCCAGAGACGCCGCCGCCAATCCCATATCGGGGGATTCAGGAGATCGCCTCCGGCACCCTGCCGGAGAGGGGAATCATCTCCCGGAGGACTCTACACCGCCATGGTCGCCTCCGGATTGATGTGTGAGTAGTTAACCCATGGACTATGGGTCCATAGCAGTAGCTAGATGGTCGTCTTCTCCTCATTGTGCTATCATTGTCTGATCTTGTGAGCTGCCTAACATGATCAAGATCATCTATCTCGTAAAGCTACATGTGCGTTTGTTGGGATCCGATGAATAATGAATACTATGCTATGTTGATTATCAATCTATCTATGTGTTGTTTATGATCTTGCATGCTCTCCATTGCTAGTAGAGGCTCTGGCCAAGTCATTGCTTGTAACTCCAAGAGGGAGTAATTATGCTCGATAGTGGGTTCATGCCTCCATTAAATCTGGGGGAGTGACAGCAACCTCTAAGGTTGTGGATGTGCTGTTGCCACTAGGGATAAAACATCAATTCTATATCTAAGGATGTATTTGTTGATTACATTACGCACCATACTTAATGCAAGTGTCTGTTGTTTGCAACTTAATACTGGAAGGGGTTCGGATGATAACCTGAAGGTGGACTTTTTAGGCATAGATGCATGTCGGATAGCGGTCTATGTACTTTGTCGTAATGCCCAATTAAATCTCACACTACTCATCATAACATGTATGTGCATTGTTATGCTCTCTTTATTTGTCAATTGCCCAACTGTAATTTGTTTACCCAATATGCTATTTCTTATGGGAGAGACACCTCTAGTGAACTGTGGACCCCGGTCCATTCTTTTACATCGAATACAATCTACTGCAATACTCGTTTTACTGTTCTTTGCAAACATCATCTTCCACACTATACATCTAATCCTTTGTTACAGCAAGCCGGTGAGATTGACAACCTCACTGTCACGTTGGGGCAAAGTAATTTGGTTGTGTTGTGCAGGTTTCACGTTGGCGCCGGAATCCCTGGTGTTGCGCCGCACTACACTCCGCCGCCATCAACCTTCAACGTGCTTCTTGGCTCCTACTGGTTCGATAAACCTTGGTTTCTTACTGAGGGAAAACTTGCTGCTGTACGACATCATACCTTCCTCTTGGGGTTCCCAACGGACGAGTGCTTTACCGTCACAAGGAAGCTACTACGCCCACGGCAAGCAGCTCTTTTTCTGGCGCCGTTGCCGGGGAGATCAAGACACGCTGCAAGGGGAGTCTCCACCTCCAATCTCTTTACTTTGTTTTTGTCTTGCTTTATTTTTTTTACTATTTTGTTTGCTGCACTAAAACAAAACACACAAAAAATTAGTTGCTAGTTTTACCTTAATTACTATCTTGTTTGCTATATTAAAAACACAAAAAAATTAGTTACTTGCATTTACTTTATCTAGTTTGCTTTATTTACTATTGCTAAACTGAATACTCCTGAAAATACTAAGTTGTGTGACTTCACAAGTACAAATAATAATGATTTCTTATGCACACCTATTGCTCCACCTGCTACTACAGCAGAATTCTTTGAAATTAAACCTGCTTTACTGAATCTTGTCATGAGAGAGCAATTTTACGGTGTTAGTTCCGATGATGCTCGCTGCCCATCTTAATAATTTTGTTGAACTATGTGACATGCAAAAGTATAAGGATGTAGATGGTGACATTATAAAATTAAAATTGTTTCCTTTCTCATTAAGATGAAGAGCTAAAGATTGGTTGCTATCTTTGCCTAAGAATAGTATTGATTCATGGACTAAATGTAAGGATGCTTTCATTGGTAGATATTATCCTCCTGCTAAAATTATCTCTTTGAGAAGTAGCATAATGAATTTTAAGCAATTAGATACTCGAGCATGTTGCACAAGCATGGGAAAGAATGAAGTCTTTGGTTAAAAATTGCCCAACCCATGGACTCGACTACTTGGATGATCATCCAAACCTTTTATGCAGGATTGAATTTTTCTTCACGGAACCTATTGGATTCAGATTGTTGGAGGTACCTTTATGTCCATCACTTTGGGGGCGGAAACAAAGCTTCTTGATAATATGATGATTAATTACTCTGAATGGCACACGGAAAGAGCTCCACAAGGTAAGAAGGTAAATTCTGTTGAAGAAACCTCTTCCTTGAGTGATAAGATTGATGCTATTATGTCTATGCTTGTGAGTGGTAGGACAAATGTTGATCCTAATAATGTTCCATTAGCTTCATTGGTTGCCCAAGAAGAACATGTTGATGTGAACTTCATTAAAAATAGCAATTACAATAACTCTAGGCCATATCCTGCTAATGGTAACTCTTATAGTAGATATGTTTCACCTAATGAGGAAAAGATGTTAGAAATTGAAAAATCTACTAAGAGCTTTATGCAATCCCAATATGAGCAAAATAAATTGTTTACTAAAACTATGAATGAACAGTCTACCTTGTTGAAAAACATAGGAAATCAACTTGAAAATCTGAATAAGGAGATCTCTGGGTTGCAAACTAGACTTGCAAATACTGAAAACCGAATCTCATATATGTCTGCATCACAATCTTCCTTAATTAATAAAATGGCTGCTAAACCTGAGGATGATGAAAATAAAATTGTTACTACAGCAAATGCCATACAAGTTAGAATTAATGAGAATATAAGATTAATGGCGGAATTGCATGCTAGGTGGGAAAGAGAAGAAAATGAAAAACTAGCTAAAGAGAATAATGTAGCTAAAGTTTGGACTATTACCACCACTAGTAATGCTAATGCTCCACATGTTGCTGCACCTCCTACTATCAATGGTAAAATAATTGGTGTTAGCAATGTTTCTACTCCTAATGCAAAGCGAGCAAAACTGCCTGTGATAAAACTGCTGAATTTTTTTCCAACATTGGGGACAATGATCCCATTGCTTTAGATCATAATGGTTTAGATTTTGATGATTGCCACATCTCTGAAGTTATAAAGTTCTTACAAAAACTTGCTAAGAGTCCTAATGCTAGTGCTTTAAATTTGGCCTTTACAAAACATATTACAAATGCTCTCATAAAAGCTAGAGAAGAGAAACTAAAACTTGAAACTTCTATTCCTAGGAAGTTAGAAGATGGTTGGGAGCCCATCATTAAGATGAGGGTCAATGATTTTAATTGTAATGCTTTATGTGATCTTGGTGCAAGTATTTCCGTTATGCCTAAGAAAATCTATGATATGCTTGACTTGCCACCATTGAAAAATTGTTATTTGGATGTTAATCTTGCTGATAATGCTATAAAGAAACCTTTGGGGAGAATTGATAATGTTCGTATTATGGTTAACAATAACCTTGTCCCCGTTGATTTTGTTGTCTTGGATATTGAATGCAATGCATCTTGTCCCATCATATTGGGAAGACCTTTTCTTCGAACTGTTGGTGCTACCATTGATATGAAGGAAGGTAATATTAAATATCAATTTCCTATCAAGAAAGGTATGGAACACTTCCCTAGAAAAAGAATGAAGTTACCTTTTGATTCTATCATTAGAACAAATTATGATGTTGATGCTTCATCTCTTGATAATACTTGATACACACTTTCGCGCCTAGGCGAAAGACGTTAAAGAAAAGCGCTTATGGGAGACAACCCATCATTTTACTACAGTACTTTTTGTTTTATATTTGAGTCTTGGAAGTTGTTACTACTGTAGCAACCTCTCCTTATCTTAGTTTTATTGCATTGTTGTGCCAAGTAAAGTCTCTAATCGAAGGATGATACTAGATTTGGATTATTGCGCGTGAAACGCATTTTCTTGCTGTCACGAATCTGGGTAAAATTCTCTGTAGGTAACTCAGAAAATTATGCCAATTTACGTGCGTGATCCTCAGATATGTACGCAACTTTCATTAGTTTTGAGTTTTCTCATTTGAGCAAGTCTGGTGGCTCTTAAAAATACGTCTTTACGTATTGTTCTGTTTTGACAGATTCTGCCTTTTATTTCACATTGCCTGTTTTGCTATGTTAGATGGATTTCTTGTTCCATTAACTTTCAGTAGCTTTGTGCAATGTCCAGAAGAGTTAAGAATGATTGTGTCACCTCTGAACATGTGAAATTTTTGATTATGCACTAACCCTCTAATGAGTTTGTTTTAAGTTTGGTG
Source organism: Lolium rigidum (assembly GCF_022539505.1). NCBI lineage: Eukaryota > Viridiplantae > Streptophyta > Magnoliopsida > Poales > Poaceae > Lolium > Lolium rigidum. The sequence goes on along the minus strand of NC_061514.1, from coordinate 55,672,079 downwards.
TGGAGGAAGTTTTCAAGGGTCAAGAGAGGAGGATGATACAATATGATCAAGGAGAGTGAAAGCTCTAAGCTTGGGGATGCCCCGGTGGTTCATCCCTGCATATTTCAAGAAGACTCAAGCGTCTAAGCTTGGGGATGCCTTGGGCATCCCCTTCTTCATCGACAAAATTATCAGGTTCCTCTAGTGAAACTATATTTTTATTCCATCACATCTTATGTGCTTTACTTGGAGCGTTTGTTTGTTTTTGTTTTTGTTTTGTTTGAATAAAGTTGGATCCTAGCATTCATTGTGTGGGAGAGGGACACGCTCCGCTGTTGCATATGGACACATATGTCCTTAGCTTTACTCATAATATTCATGGCGAAGGTTGAACTGCTTCGTTAAATTGTTATATGGTTGGAAACGGGAAATGCTACATGTGGTAATTGGTAGAATATATTAAATAATGTGATACTTGGCAATTGTTGTGCTCATGTTTAATCTCTTGCATCATGTACTTTGCACCTATTAGTGAAGAAATACATAGAGCTGCTAAAATTTGGTTTGCATAATTGGTCTCTCTAAGGTCTAGATATTTTCTAGTAAGAGTCAAACAACAAGGAAGATGGTATAGAGTCTTATAATGCTTACAATATGTCTTTTATGTGAGTTTTGCTGTACCGGTTCATACTTGAGTTTGCTTTAAACAACCTTGCTAGCCTAAACCTTGTATCGAGAGGGAATACTTCTCATGCATCCAAAATCCTTGAGCCAAACACTATGCCACTTGTGTCCACCATACCTACCTACTACATGGTATTTCTCCGCCATTCCAAAGTAAATTGCTTGAGTGCTACCTTTAAAATTTCCATTCTTTATCTTTGCAATATATATCTCATGGGACAAATAGCTTAAAAACTATTGTGGTATTGAATATGTACTTATGCATCTTATCTCTTATAAAGTTGCTTGTTGAGCGATAACCATGTTCCTGGGGACGTCATCAACTATTTCCTTGTTGAATATCATGTGAGTTGCTATGCATGTTCGTCTTGTCTGAAGTAAGGGTGATTTATCATGATCAAATGGTTTGAGTATACATATTGTTAGAGAAGAACATTGGGCCGCTAACTAAAGCCATGATCCATGGTGGAAGTTTCAGTTTGGACAACAAACCTCAATCTCTTATGAGAATATTATCTGTTGTTGAATGCTTATGCATTAAAGAGGAGTCCACTATCTGTTGTCTATGTTGTCCCGGTATGGATGTCTAAGTTGAGAATAATCAAAAGCGAGAAATCCAATGCGAGCTTTCTTCTTAGACCTTTGTACAGGCGGCATAGAGGTACCCCATTGTGACACTTGGTTAAAACATATGCTATGCTATGATAATCCATGTAAATCCAAGCTAATTAGGACAAGGTGCGGGCACTATTGGTATACTATGCATGAGGCTTGCAACTTGTAGGATATAATTTACATAACACATATGCTTTATTACTACCGTTGACAAAATTGTTTCTTGTTTTCAAAATAAAAGCTCTAGCACAAATATAGCAATCAATGCTTCCCTCTGCGAAGGGCCTTTCTTCTACTTTTATTGTTGAGTTAGTTTACCCATTTCATTCTATCTCAAGAAGCAAACACTTGTGTTAACCGTGCATTGATTCCTACATACTTGCATATTGCACTTGTTATATTACTTTATGTTGACAATATCCATGAGATATACATGTTACAAGTTGAAAGCAACCGCTGACACTTAATCTTCCTTTGTGTTGCTTCAATACCTTTACTATGAAACTATTGCTTTATGAGTTAACTCTTATGCAAGACTTATTGATGCTTGTCTTGAAAGTACTATTCATGAAAAGTCTTTGCTATATGATTCAGCTTGTTTACTCATTACATTTACCATTGTTTCAAATCGCTGCATTCATTACATGTGCTTACAATAGTATTGATCAAGATTATGTTGGTAGCATTGTCACTTAAGAAATTATCTTTGTTATCGTTTACCTACTCGGGACGAGTAGGAACTAAGCTTGGGGATGCTTGATACGTCTCAAACGTATCAATAATTTCTTATGTTCCATGCTACTTTTATGATGATACTCACATGTTTTATACACATTACATGTCATTATTATGCATTTTCCGGCACTAACCTATTAACGAGATGCCGAAGAGCCAGTTGCTGTTTTCTGCTGTTTTTGGTTTCAGAAATCCTAGTAAGGAAATATTCTCGAAATCGGACGAAATCAACGCCCAGGGTCCTATTTTTCCACGAAGCTTCCAGAAGACCTAGGGGGAGACGAAGTGGGGCCACGGGGCGCCGCCACACTAGGGCGGCGCGGCCCAGGGGGGCCCGCGTGGTCCTAGCGTGTGGGGCCCCCGTGAGCCTCCCGACTCCGCCCTTCCGCCTACTTAAGCCTCCGTCGATAATAGCCCCAGTACCGAGAGCCACGATACGGAAAACCTTCCAGAGACGCCGCCGCCGCCAATCCCATCTCGGGGATTCGAGAGATCGCCTCCGGCACCCTCGCCGGAGAGGGGAATCATCTCCCGGAGGACTCTACACCGCCATGGTCGCCTCCGGATTGATGTGTGAGTAGTTCACCCCTGGACTATGGGTCCATAGCAGTAGCTAGATGGTCGTCTTCTCCTCATTGTGCTATCATTGTCCGATCTTGTGAGCTGCCTAACATGATCAAGATCATCTATCTGTAAAGCTACATGTGCGTTTGTTGGGATCCGATGAATAATGAATACTATGATATGTTGATTATCAATCTATCTATGTGTTGTTTATTATCTTGCATGCTCTCCGTTGCTAGTAGAGGCTCTGGCCAAGTCATTGCGTGTAACTCCAAGAGGGAGTAATTATGCTCGATAGTGGGTTCATGCCTCCATTAAATCTGGGGGAGTGACAACAACCTCTAATGTTGTGGATGTGCTGTTGCCACTAGGGATAAAACATCAATTCTATATCTAAGGATGTATTTGTTGATTACATTACGCACCATACTTAATGCAATTGTCTGTTGTTTGCAACTTAATACTGGAAGGGGTTCGGATGATAACCTCGAAGGTGGACTTTTTAGGCATAGATGCATGCTGGATAGCGGTCTATGTACTTTGTCGTAATGCCCAATTAAATCTCACACTACTCATCATAACATGTATGTGCATTGTTATGCTCTCTTTATTTGTCAATTGCCCAACTGTAATTTGTTTACCCAATATGCTATTTCTTATGGGAGAGACACCTCTAGTGAACTGTGGACCCTGGTCCATTCTTTTACATCGAATACAATCTCATCGCAATACTCGTTTCATTGTTCTTTGCAAACATCATCTTCCACACTATACATCTAATCCTTTGTTACGAGCAAGCCGGTGAGATTGACAACCTCACCGTCACGTTGGGGCAAAGTAATTTGGTTGTGTTGTGCAGGTTTCACGTTGGCGCCGGAATCCCCGGTGTTGCGCCGCACTACACTCCGCCGCCATCAACCTTCAACGTGCTTCTTGGCTCCCTACTGGTTCGATAAACCTTGGTTTCTTACCGAGGGAAAACTTGCCGCTGTACGACATCATACCTTCCTCTTGGGGTTCCCAACGGACGAGTGCTTTACCGTCACAAGGAAGCTACTACGCCCACGGCAAGCGGCTCTTTTCCGGCGCCGTTGCCGGGGAGATCAAGACACGCTGCAAGGGGAGTCTCCACCTCCAATCTCTTTACTTTGTTTTTGTCTTGCTTTATTTTTTTTACTATTTTGTTTGCTGCACTAAAACAAAACACACAAAAAATTAGTTGCTAGTTTTACCTTAATTACTATCTTGTTTGCTATATTAAAAACACAAAAAAATTAGCTATCTTCACTAGTGGTAACTCTCCAATAACAAGTGACAAGTGTTGGGTGAACAAATTACAGTTGGGCAATTGATAGGATTGAAATAGCATTAAGACAGAACATCAAGATTATTAGTTATGTAGGCATGTTTTCCATATATAGTTATACGTGCTCGCAATGAGAAACTTGCATTACATCTTTGTCCTACCAGCCGGTGGCAGCCGGGCCTCAAGGGAATCTACTGGCAATTAAGGTACTCCTTTTAATAGAGCACCGAAGCAAAGCATTAACACTTGGTGAAAACATGTGATCCTCATATCACAGCCTTCCCTCCGGTTGTCCCAATTTCTGTCACTTTGGAGCCTCGGGTTCCGGACAGCAATATGTGCAAATAACTTGTAGATACAATCTAAGCAATACATATAGAGCTTAAATCTAAGATCATGCCACTCGGGCCCTAGTGACAAGCATTAAACACAACAAGATTGCAGCAACAATAACTTCACAAACTTTATAGATAGACTAATCAAAATGTAACAATCCATCGGATCCCAACAAACACAACACCGATTACATCAGATGAATCTCAATCATGTAAGGCAGCTCATGAGATCATTGTATTGAAGTACATGGGAGAGAGAGTACTGATACGTCTCCGACGTATCGATAATTTCTTATGTTCCATGCCACATTATTGATGATATCTACATGTTTTATACACATTATATGTCATTATTATGCGTTTTCCAGAACTAACCTATTGACGAGATGCCGAAGTGCCAGTTCCTGTTTTCTGCTGTTTTTGGTTCCAAAAATCGTAGTAAGGAAATATTCTCGGAATTGGACGAAATCAACGCCCAGGGTCCTATTTTTCCACGAAGCTTCCAGAAGTCCGAAGGGAAACGAAGTGGGGCCACGAGGTGGGGACACAGTAGGGCGGCGCGGCCCAAGCCCTGGCCGCGCCGGCCTAGTGTGTGGCCCCACCAGGACTCCACCGACCTTGCCCTTCCGCCTACTTAAAGTCTCTGTCGCGAAAACCCTACCAGGATCGACGAAACCCGCAAAAACCTTCCAGAGCCGCCGCCATCGCGAAGCCAAGATCTGGGGGACAGGAGTCTCTGTTTCGGCACGCTGCCGGGACGGGGAAGTGCCCCTGGAAGGCTCCTCCATCGACACCACCGCCATCTTCATCAACGCTGCTGTCTCCCATGAGGAGGGGGTAGTTCTCCATCGAGGCTAAGGGCTGTACCGGTAGCTATGTGGTTCATCTCTCTCCCTATGTACTTCAATACAATAATCTCATGAGCTGCCTTACATGATTGAGATTCATATGATGATGCTTGTAATCTAGATGTCATTATGCTAGTCAAGTGGATTTTACTTATGTGATCTCCGGAGACTCCTTGTCCCACGTGTGTAAAGGTGACGAGTGTGTGCACCGTGTGGGTCTCTTAGGCTATATTTCACGAGAATACTTATTCACCGTTATGAATGGCATAGTGAAGTGCTTATTTATATCTCTTTATGATTGCAATGTGTTTTGTATCACAATATATCTGTGTGCTACTCTAGTGATGTTATTAAAGTAGTTTATTCCTCCCGCACGGTGTAATGGTGACGAGTGTGTGCATCGTGTAGTACTTGGCGTAGGCTATGATTGTGATCTCTTGTAGATTATGAAGTTAACTATTGCTATGATGGTATTGATGTGATCTATGCCTCCTTTCGTAGCGTGAAGGTGACAGAGTGTGCATGCTATGTTAGTACTTGGTTTGGTTATGTTGATCCGTCATGCACTCTAAGGTTATTTAAATATGAACATCGAATATTGTGGAGCTTGTTAACTCCAAGCATTGAGGGTTCGTGTAATCCTACACGATTAGTGGTGTTCATCATCCAACAAGAGGGTGTAGAGTCTAGCATCTATCTATTTATTCTGTTATGTGATCAATGTTGAGAGTGTCCACTAGTGAAAGTATGATCCCTAGGCCTTGTTTCCAATACTGCTATCGCTGCTTGTTTACTGTTTTACTGCATCTCTACTGCCTGCAATATTACCACCATTCACCACACGCCAGCAAGCACTTTTCTGGTGCCGTTGCTACTGCTCATACTTATTCATACCACTTGTACTTCGGTATCTCTTCACCGAACTAGTGCACCTATTAGGTGTGTTGGGGACACAAGAGACTTCTTGCTTTGTGGTTGCAGGGTTGCATGAGAGGGATATCTTTGACCTCTTCCTCCCTGAGTTCGATAAACCTTGGGTGATTCACTTAAGGGAAACTTGTCGCTATTCTACAAACCTCTGCTCTTGGAGGCCCAACACTGTCTACAGGAATAGAAGCGTGCGTAGACATCAAGCTATTTTCTGGCGCCGTTGCCGGGGAGGAAAGGTAAAAGGCTCTCACACTCTGGTCCCAGGTAACCAAACACTTTACTGGTACCGTTGTGATTGCTCGAAGCTATTTCCTTTAGATCCTGCAATTGCATCTTTTTGTTTCTTGTTTACACTAGTTAGGCATAATGGACAACAATGAGCTTCTTATTCTATTTCCTGATTTAAGACATGGATGGTTTGATGCGGAAATTAAAAAACCCATGGAACATATTAGTATGAACGCTTTGAACACCATTGTTGCTAATGATATGGAAGAATCTAAGCTTGGGGAAGCTGGTTTTGATGAGCATGATATTTTTAGTCCCCCAAGCATTGAGGAGAAAATTTTCTTTGATGATACTTTGCCTCCTATTTATGATGATTATAATGATAGTAGTCTTTTGGTGCCACCTACTATGGAGGATAAATTTGATTATGATTACAATATGCCTCCTATATTTAATGATAGCTACTTTGTTGAATTTGCTCCCACTACAATTAATAAAATTGATTATGCTTATGTGGAGAGTAATGATACTTTTATGCATGAGACTCATGATAAGAATGCTTTATGTGATAGTTATATTGTTGAGTTTGCTCATGACACTACTGAAAGTTATTATGAGAGAGGAAAATATGGTTGTAGAAGTTTTCCTGTTACTAAAACACCTCTCTTTTTGCTGAAAATCTTGAAGCTGCACTTGTTTTATCTTTCTATGCTTTTGTTGCATTATGCTTCATGAATTTGTTTATTTACAAGATTCCTTTTCATAGGAAGCATGTTAGACTTAAATGTGGTTTGAATTATCCTCTTGATGCTCTCTTTTGCTTCAAATACTATTTCTTGCGAGTGCATCATTAAAACTGCTGAGCCCATCTTAATGGCTATAAAGAAAGAACTTCTTGGGAGATAACCCATGTTTTATTTTGCTACAGTACTTTTGTTTTATATTTGTGTATTGGAAGTTGTTACTACTGTAGCAACCTCTCCTTATCTTTATTTTATTGCATTGTTGTGCCAAGTAAAGTCTCTAATAGAAGGATGATACTAGATTTGGGTTACTGCGCAGAAACAGATTTTCTTGCTGTCACGAATCTGGGTAAAATTCTCTGTACGTAACTCAGAAAATTATGCCAATTTACGTGCGGGATCCTCAGATATGTACGCAACTTTCATTAGTTTTGAGTTTTCTCATCTGAGCAAGTCTGGTGCCTCTTAAAAATACGTCTTTACGGACTGTTCTGTTTTGACAGATTCTGCCTTTTATTTCACATTGCCTGTTTTGCTATGTTGGATGGATTTCTTTGTTCCATTAACCTCCAGTAGCTTTGTGCAATGTCCGAAGTGTTAAGAATGATTGTGTCACCTCTCGAACATGTGAATTTTTGATTATGCACTAACCCTCTAATGAGTTTGTTTCGAGTTTGGTGTGGAGGAAGTTTTCAAGGGTCAAGAGAGGAGGATGATACAATATGATCAAGGAGAGTGAAAGCTCTAAGCTTGGGGATGCCCCAGTGGTTCATCCCTGCATATTTCAAGAAGACTCAAGCATCTAAGCTTGGGGATGCCCAAGGCATCCTCTTCTTCATCGACAACTTATCAGGTCACTTCTCTTGAAACTATATTTTTATTCGGTCACATCTTATGTACTTTACTTGGAGCGTCTGTTTGTTTTTGTTTCTGTTTTTGTTTGAATAAATGCTTGTGTGGGAGAGAGACACGCTCCGCTGGTTCATATGAACACATGTGTTCTTAGCTTTTAATTTTCATGGCGAAGGTTGAAACTGCTTCGTTAATTGTTATATGGTTGGAAACGGGAAATGATATATGTAGTAATTGGTAAAATGTCTTGGATAATTTGATACTTGGCAATTGTTGTGCTCATGTTTAAGCTCTTGCATCAAATACTTTGCACCTATTAATGAAGAAATATATAGAGCTTGCTAAATTTGGTTTGCATAATTGGTCTCTCTAAGGTCTAGATAATTTCTAGTAAGATTTTGAACAACAAGGAAGACGGTGTAGGGTCTTATAATGTTTACAATATGTCTTTTATGTAAGTTTTGTTGTACCGCTTCATCCTTGTGTTTGTTTCAAATAACCTTGCTAGCCTAAACCTTGTATCGAGAGGGAATACTTCTCATGCATCCAAAATCCTTGAGCCAACCACTATGCCATTTGTGTCCACCATACCTACCTACTACGTGGTATTTCTCCGCCATTCCAAAGTAAATTGCTTGAGTGCAACCTTTAAACAATTCAAAATTTATCACCTCTGATTTGTGTCAATGTTTTATAGCTCATGAGGAAGTATGTGGTGGTTATCTTTCAATCTTGTTGGGCAACTTTCACCAATGGACTAGTGGCTTCATCCGCTTATCCAATAATTTTGCAAAAAGAGCTGGCAATGGGATTCCCAGTCCCAAATTAATTAACAAAAATAGACAATCCTCCATGGTATGTGATTGTTGGACGGCACCCGAAGGATTCGGTTAGCCATGGCTTGAGAAAGCAAAGGTGGGGAGGAGTGTCATCATAATAAAACTAAAATAAAAAGGCACTCCTTCATGGTATGAGATTGTTGGCAGGCACCCGAGGATTCGGTTAGCCATGGTTTGTGAAAGAAAGGTTGGAAGGAGTGCCACACAAAAATAAAATAAAATGGGAGCCGCTCTTTGAAGGTTTGTCTGGCAAGGGGGTTAGAGTGCCCACTACCATTCATTGACAAAAACAAACACCTCTCAAAATTTTACTTTTATTGCTCTCTATATGTTTTCAAAATCAAAGCTCTAGCACAAATATAGCAATCAATGCTTCCCTCTGCGAAGGGCCTTTCTTCTACTTTTATGTTGAGTCAGTTTACCCATTTCCTTCTGTCTTAGAAGCAAACATTTGTGTGAACTGTGCATTGATTCCTACATACTTGCATATTGCACTTGTTATATTACTTTATGTTGACAACTATCCATGAGATATACATGTTACAAGTTGAAAGCAACCGCTGAAACTTAATCTTCCTTTGTGTTGCTTCAATACCTTTACTATGAATTTATTGCTTTATGAGTTAACTCTTATGCAAGACTTATTGATGCTTGTCTTGAAAGTACTATTCATGAAAAGTCTTTGCTATATGATTCATTTGTTTGCTCATGTCATTTACCATTGTTTTGATCGCTGCATTCATTACATATGCTTACAATAGTATGATCAAGATTATGATGGCATGTCACTCCAGAAATTATCTTTGTTATCGTTTTCCTGCTCGGGACGAGCAGAAACTAAGCTTGGGGATGCTGATACGTCTCCGACGTATCGATAATTTCTTATGTTCCATGCCACATTATTGATGATATCTACATATTTTATACACATTATATGTCATTATTATGCGTTTTCCGGAACTAACCTATTGACGAGATGCCGAAGTGCCAGTTCTCGTTTTCTGCTGTTTTTGGTTCCGAGAAATCCTAGTAAGGAAATATTCTCGGAATTGGACGAAATCAACGCCCGGGGTCCTATTTTTCCACGAAGCTTCCGGAAGTCCGAAGGGGAAACGAAGTGGGGCCACGAGGTGGGGACACAGTAGGGCGGCGCGGCCCAAGCCCTGGCCGCGCCGGCCTAGTGTGTGGCCCCACCAGGACTCCACCGACCTTGCCCTTCCGCCTACTTAAAGTCTCCGTCGCGAAAACCCTACCAGGATCGACGAAACCCACAAAAACCTTCCAGAGCCGCCGCCATCGCGAAGCCAAGATCTGGGGACAGGAGTCTCTGTTCCGGCACGCTGCCGGGACGGGGAAGTGCCCCCGGAAGGCTCCTCCATCGACACCACCACCATCTTCATCAACGCTGCTGTCTCCCATGAGGAGGGAGTAGTTCTCCATCGAGGCTAAGGGCTGTAGCGGTAGCTATGTGGTTCATCTCTCTCCCTATGTACTTCAATACAATAATCTCATGAGCTGCCTTACATGATTGAGATTCATATGATGATGCTTGTAATCTAGATGTCATTATGCTAGTCAAGTGGATTTTACTTATGTGATCTCCAGAGACTGCTTGTCCCACGTGTGTAAAGGTGACAAGTGTGTGCACCGTGTGGGTCTCTTAGGCTATATTTCACGGAATACTTATTCACCGTTATGAATGGCATAGTGAAGTGCTTATTTATATCTCTTTATGATTGCAATGTGTTTTGTATCACAATATATCCGTGTGCTACTCTAGTGATGTTATTAAAGTAGTTTATTCCTCCCGCACGGTGTAATGGTGACGAGTGTGTGCATCCCGTAGTACTTGGCGTAGGCTATGATTGTGATCTCTTGTAGATTATGAAGTTAACTATTTCTATGATGGTATTGATGTGTTCTATGCCTCCTTTCGTAGCGTGAAGGTGACAGTGTGCATGCTATGTTAGTACTTCGTTTGGTTATGTTGATCTGTCATGCACTCTAAGGTTATTTAAATATGAACATCGAATATTATGGAGCTTGTTAACTCCAGCATTGAGGGTTCGTGTAATCCTACACAGCTAGTGGTGTTCATCATCCAACAAGAGGGTGTAGAGTCTAGCATCTATCTATTTATTCTGTTATGTGATCAATGTTGAGAGTGTCTACTAGTGAAAGTATGATCCCTAGGCCTTGTTTCCAATACTGCTATCGCTGCTTGTTTACTGTTTTACTGCATCTCTGCTGCCTGCAATATTACCACCATTCACCACACGCCAGCAAGCAAGCACTTTTCTGGTGCCGTTGCTACTGCTCATACTTATTCATACCACCTGTACTTCACTATCTCTTCGCCGAACTAGTGCACCTATTAGGTGTGTTGGGGACACAAGAGACTTCTTGCTTTGTGGTTGCAGGGTTGCATGAGAGGGATATCTTTGACCTCTTCCTCCCAGAGTTCGATAAACCTTGGGTGATTCACTTAAGGGAAACTTGCTGCTGTTCTACAAACTTCTGCTCTTGGAGGCCCAACACTGTCTACAAGAATAGAAGCGTGCGTAGACATCAAGCTATTTTCTGGCGCCGTTGCCGGGGAGGAAAGGTAAAAGGCTCTCACACTCTGGTCCTAGGTAACCAAACACTTTTCTGGTACCGTTGTGATTGCTCGAAGCTATTTCCTTTAGATCCTGCAATTGCATCTTTTTGTTTCTTGTTTACACTAGTTAGGCATAATGGACAACAATGAGCTTCTTATTCTATTTCCTGATTTAAGACATGGATGGTTTGATGCGGAAATTAAAAAACCCATGGAACATATTAGTATGAACGCTTTGAACACCATTGTTGCTAATGATATGGAAGAATCTAAGCTTGGGGAAGCTGGTTTTGATGAGCATGATATTTTTAGTCCCCCAAGCATTGAGGAGAAAATTTTCTTTGATGATACTTTGCCTCCTATTTATGATGATTATAATGATAGTAGTCTTTTGGTGCCACCTACTATGGAGGATAAATTTGATTATGATTACAATATGCCTCCTATATTTAATGATAGCTACTTTGTTGAATTTGCTCCCACTACAATTAATAAAATTGATTATGCTTATGTGGAGAGTAATGATACTTTTATGCATGAGACTCATGATAAGAATGCTTTATGTGATAGTTATATTGTTGAGTTTGCTCATGACACTACTGAAAGTTATTATGAGAGAGGAAAATATGGTTGTAGAAGTTTTCCTGTTACTAAAACACCTCTCTTTTTGCTGAAAATCTTGAAGCTGCACTTGTTTTATCTTTCTATGCTTGTTGCATTATGCTTCATGAATTTGTTTATTTACAAGATTCCTTTTCATAGGAAGCATGTTAGACTTAAATGTGTTTTGAATTTGCCTCTTGATGCTCTCTTTTGCTTCAAATACTATTTCTTGCAAGTGCATCATTAAAACTGCTGAGCCCATCTTAATGGCTATAAAGAAATAATTTCTTGGGAGATAACCCATGTTTTATTTTGCTACAGTAATTTTGTTTTATATTTGTGTCTTGGAAGTTGTTACTACTGTAGCAACCTCTCCTTATCTTTATTTTATTGCATTGTTGTGCCAAGTAAAGTCTCTAATAGAAGGATGATACTAGATTTGGATTACTGCGCAGAAACAGATTTTCTTACTGTCACGAATCTGGGTAAAATTCTCTGTAGGTAACTCACAAAATTATGCCAATTTACGTGCGTGATCCTCAGATATGTACGCAACTTTCATTAGTTTTGAGTTTTCTCATCTGAGCAAGTCTGGTGCCTCTTAAAAATATGTCTTTACGGACTATTCTGTTTTGACAGATTCTGCCTTTTATTTCACATTGCCTGTTTTGCTATGTTGGATGGATTTTTTTGTTCCATTAACCTCCAGTAGCTTTGTGCAATGTCCAGAAGTGTTAAGAATGATTGTGTCACCTCTGAACATGTGAATTTTTGATTATGCACTAACCCTCTAATGAGTTTGTTTCGAGTTTGGTGTGGAGGAAGTTTTCAAGGGTCAAGAGAGGAGGATGATACAATATGATCAAGGAGAGTGAAAGCTCTAAGCTTGGGGATACCCCAGTGGTTCATCCCTGCATATTTCAAGAAGACTCAAGCATCTAAGCTTGGGGATGCCCAAGGCATCCTCTTCTTCATCGACAACTTATCAGGTCACTTCTCTTGAAACTATATTTTTTTCGGTCACATCTTATGTACTTTACTTGGAGCGTCTGTTTGTTTTTGTTTTTGTTTTTGTTTGAATAAATGCTTGTGTGGGAGAGAGACACGCTCCGCTGGTTCATATGAACACATGTGTTCTTAGCTTTTAATTTTCATGGCGAAGGTTGAAACTGCTTCGTTAATTGTTATATGGTTGGAAACGGGAAATGATATATGTAGTAATTGGTAAAATGTCTTGGATAATTTGATACTTGGCAATTGTTGTGCTCATGTTTAAGCTCTTGCATCATATACTATGCACCTATTAATGAAGAAATATATAGAGCTTGCTAAATTTGGTTTGCATAATTGGTCTCTCTAAGGTCTAGATAATTTATAGTAAGAGTTTGAACAACAAGGAAGACGGTGTAGGGTCTTATAATGTTTACAATATGTCTTTTATGTAATTTTTGCTGTACCGCTTCATCCTTGTGTTTGTTTCAAATAACCTTGCTAGCCTAAACCTTGTATCGAGAGGGAATACTTCTCATGCATCCAAAATCCTTGAGCCAACCACTATGCCATTTGTGTCCACCATACCTACCTACTACATGGTATTTCTCCGCCATTCCAAAGTAAATTGCTTGAGTTCTACCTTTAAACAATTCAAAATTTATCACCTCTGATTTGTGTCAATGTTTTATAGCTCATGAGGAAGTATGTGGTGTTTATCTTTCAATCTTGTTGGGCAACTTTCACCAATGGACTAGTGGCTTCATCCGCTTATCCAATAATTTTGCAAAAAGAGGCGGCAATGGGATTCCCAATCCCAAATTAATTAACAAAAATAGACACTCCTCCATGGTATGTGATTGTTGGACGGCACCCGAAGGATTCGGTTAGCCATGGCTTGAGAAAGCAAAGGTGAGGAGGAGTGTCATCATAATAAAACTAAAATAAAAAGGCACTCCTTCATGGTATGAGATTGTTGGCAGGCACCCGAGGATTCGGTTAGCCATGGTTTGTGAAAGAAAGGTTGGAAGGAGTGCCACACAAAAATAAAATAAAATGGGAGCCGCTCTTTGAAGGTTTGTCTGGCAAGGGGGTTAGAGTGCCCACTACCATTCGTTGACAACAACAAACACCTCTCAAAATTTTACTTTTATTGCTCTCTATATGTTTTCAAAATCAAAGCTCTAGCACAAATATAGCAATCAATGCTTCCCTCTGCGAAGGGCCTTTCTTCTACTTTTATGTTGAGTCAGTTTACCCATTTCCTTCTGTCTTAGAAGCAAACACTTGTGTGAACTGTGCATTGATTCCTACATACTTGCATATTGCACTTGTTATATTACTTTATGTTAACAACTATCCATGAGATATACATGTTACAAGTTGAAAGCAACCGCTGAAACTTAATCTTCCTTTGTGTTGCTTCAATACCTTTACTATGAATTTATTGCTTTATGAGTTAACTCTTATGCAAGACTTATTAATGCTTGTCTTGAAAGTACTATTCATGAAAAGTCTTTGCTATATGATTCATTTGTTTGCTCATGTCATTTACCATTGTTTTGATCGCTGCATTCATTACATATGCTTACAATAGTATGATCAATATTATGATGGCATGTCACTCCAGAAATTATCTTTGTTATCGTTTACCCGCTCGGGACGAGCGAAACTAAGCTTGGGGATGCTGATACGTCTCCGACGTATCGATAATTTCTTATGTTCCATGCCACATTATTGATGATATCTACATGTTTTATACACATTATATGTCATTATTATGCGTTTTCCGGAACTAACTTCGTTGACGAGATGCCGAAGTGCCGGTTCTCGTTTTCGCTGTTTTTGGTTCCGGAAATCCTAGTAAGGAAATATTCTCGGAATTGGACGAAATCAACGCCCAGGGTCCTATTTTTCCACGAAGCTTCCAGAAGTCCGAAGGGAAAACGAAGTGGGGCCACGAGGTGGGGACACAGTAGGGCGGCACGGCCCAAGCCCTGGCCGCGCCGGCCTAGTGTGTGGCCCCACCAGGACTCCACCGACCTTGCCCTTCCGCCTACTTAAAGTCTCCGTCGCGAAAACCCTACCAGGATCGACGAAACCCGCAAAAACCTTCCAGAGCCGCCGCCATCGTGAAGCCAAGATCTGGGGGACAGGAGTCTCTGTTCCGGCACGCTGCCGGGACGGGGAAGTGCTCCCGGAAGGCTCCTCCATCGACACCACCGCCATCTTCATCAACGCTGCTGTCTCCCATGAGGAGGGAGTAGTTCTCCATCGAGGCTAAGGGCTGTAGCGGTAGCTATGTGGTTCATCTCTCTCCCTATATACTTCAATACAATAATCTCATGAGCTGCCTTACATGATTGAGATTCATATGATGATGCTTGTAATCTAGATGTCATTATGCTAGTCAAGTGGATTTTACTTATGTGATCTCCGGAGACTCCTTGTCCCACGTGTGTAAAGGTGACAGTGTGTGCACCGTGTGGGTCTCTCAGGCCATATTTCACAGAATACTTATTCACTGTTATGAATGGCATAGTGAAGTGCTTATTTATATCTCTTTATGATTGCAATGTGTTTTGTATCACAATATATCTGTGTGCTACTCTAGTGATGGTATTAAAGTAGTTTATTCCTCCTGCACGGTGTAATGGTGACAGTGTGTGCATCGTGTAGTACTTGGCGTAGGCTATGATTGTGATCTCTTGTAGATTATGAAGTTAACTATTGCTATGATGGTATTGATGTGATCTATGCCTCCTTTCGTAGCGTGAAGGTGACAGTGTGCATGCTATGTTAGTACTTGGTTTGGTTATGGTGATTTGTCATGCACTCTAAGGTTATTTAAATATGAACATCGAATATTGTGGAGCTTGTTAACTCCGGCATTGAGGGTTCGTGTAATCCTACATAGTTAGTGGTGTTCATCATCCAACAAGAGGGTGTAGAGTCTAGCATCTATCTATTTATTCTCGTTATGTGATCAATGTTGAGAGTGTCCACTAGTGAAAGTATGATCCCTAGGCCTTGTTTCCAATATCGCTATCGCTGCTTGTTTACTTGTTTTACTCGCATCTCTACTGCTCGCAATATTACCACCATTCACCACACGCCGCCAAGCACTTTTCTCGGTGCCGTTCCTACTGCTCATACTTATTCATACCACCTGTACTTCGGTATCTCTTCGCCGAACTAGTGCACCTATTAGGTGTGTTGGGGACACAAGAGACTTCTTGCTTTGTGGTTGCGGGGTTGCATGAGAGGGATATCTTTGACCTCTTCCTCCCCGAGTTCGATAAACCTTGGGTGATTCACTTAAGGGAAACTTGCTGCTGTTCTACAAACCTCTGCTCTTGGAGGCCCAACACTGTCTACAGGAATAGAAGCGTGCGTAGACATCAAGTACCAACTAGCTACAGCTAGAGCCCGTAGTCCACGGGGGAACTACTCACGGAGCATGATGGAGGCGGTGGCGTCGATGGAGATGGCTTCCGGGGGCACTTCCCCGTCCCGGCAGGGTGCCGGAACAGAGACTTCTGTCCCCCGAATTGGAGTTTCGCGATGGCGGCGGAGCCCCTGGAGTCTTTCTGGAGTTTCGTCAATTCGTATCGCGTTTTTAGGTCGAAAGGGGTCTTATAGGCGAAGAGGCGGCGCAGGGAGGTGCCTGGTCCCCCCTCACCATAGGCTGGCGTGGCCAGGCCTGGGGCCGCGCCGCCTTATGGTCTGGTGGCCCTCTGGCTCGCCTCTGACTCTCCTTCGGTGTTCGGGGGTCTTCCGGGAAAAATAAGATACTGGGTCTTTGTTTCGTCGAATTCCGAGAATATTGCCCGAACAACCTTTCTGGAACCAAAAACAGCAGAAAACAGGAACTGGCACTTCGGCATCTTGTTAATAGGTTAGTTTCGGAAAACGCATAAAAACATTATAAAGTGTAAGCAAAACATGTAGGAATTTTCATAAAACAAGCATGGAACATCAGAAATTATAGATACGTTGGAGACGTATCAGCATCCCCAAGCTTAGTTCCTACTCGCCCTCGAGTAGGTAAACGATAAAAAGAATAATTTCTGTAGTGACATGCTACTTACATAACCTTGATCATACTATTGTAAAGCATATAAAATGAATGCAGTGACTCAAGGCAACGATCTATAGTTTGCTAATCAAATAGAATACATATAGCAAAACTTTTCATGAATAGTACTTTCAGGACAAGCATCAAAAGTCCTGCATAAGAGTTAACTCATAAAGCAATAAGTTCAAAGTAAAGGCATTGAAGCAACACAAAGGAAGATTAAGTTTCAGCGGTTGCTTTCAACTTTCAACATGCATATCTCATGGATAATTGTCAACACAAAGTAATATGATGAATGCAAATAAGCAAATTAATATGTAAGAATCAATGCACAGTTTACACAAGTGTTTGCTTCTAAGATGGAAGGAAATAGGTAAACTGACTCAACATAAAGTAAAAGAAAGGCCCTTCGCAGAGGGAAGCAGGGATTAAATCATGTGCTAGAGCTTTTCAAGTTTTTAAATCATATAGAGAGCATAAAAGTAAAATTTTGAGAGGTGTTTGTTGTTGTCAACAAATGGTAGTGGGCACTCTAACCCCCTTGCCAGACAGACCTTCAAAGAGCGGCTCCCATAATGTAGTTTATTTTTATTTTTCGGTGACACTCCTTCCAACCTTTGCTTTCACAAGCCATGGCTAACCGAATCCTCGGGTGCCTTCCAACAATCACATACCATGAAGGAGTGTCTATTTATTTTAGTTTTATTTAGATGACACTCCTCCCCACCTTTGCTTTCTCAAGCCATGGCTAACCGAATCCTCGGGTGCCTTCCAACATTTCACATACCATGGAGGAGTGTCTATTTGTGATTAATTGGGGCTGGGAACCCCGTTGCCAGCTCTTTTTGCAAAATTATTGGATAAGCGGATGAAGCCACTAGTCCACTGGTGAAAGCTGCCCAACAAGATTGAAAGATAAAACACCACATACTTCCTCATGAGCTATAAAACATTGACACAAATAAGAGATAGTAACTTTTGAATTGTTTAAAGGTAGCACACGAAGTATTTACTTGGAATGACAGGAAATACCACATAGTAGGTAGGTATGGTGGACACACATGGCATAGGTTTTGGCTCAAGGTTTTGGATGCACGAGAAGCATTCCCTCTCAGTACAAGGCTTTGGCTAGCAAGGTTGTTTGAAGCAAATACAAGTATGAACCGGTACAACAAAACTTACATAAGAACATATTGCAAGCATTATAAGACTCTACACTCGTCTTCCTTGTTGCTCAAACACTTTTACCAGAAAATATCTAGACCTTAGAGAGACCAATCATGCAAACCAATTTCAACAAGCTCTACGGTAGTTCTCCACTAATAGGTTTAAACTACATGGTGCAAGAGCTTAATCATGATCTACTTGAGAGCTCAAAACAATTGCCAAGTATCAAATTATCCAAGACAACATGAGGCATTTTCTGTTTCCAACCAAATAACAATAAGTGCAATAGCTTCCAACTTTTCTCATTGAACATTAAAAGTAAAAGCGAAGAACACAAGTGTTCATATTTAAAAGAGGAGCGTGTCTCTCTCCCACACAAGGATTGCTAGGATCCGATCTTATTCAAAAAAAAAACACAGACACTCCAAGTAAAGCACATAAGATGTGACCGAATAAAAATATAGTTTCAATAGAAGTGATCTGATAAATTGTTGATGAAGAAGGGGATGCCTTGGGCATCCCCAAGCTTAGACGCTTGAGTCTTCTTTATATATGCAGGGATGAACCACGGGGGCATCCCCAAGCTTAGACTTTTCACTCTTCTTGATCATATATCATCCTCCTCTCTTGACCCTTGAAAACTTCCTCCACACCAAACTCAAAACAAACTCATTAGAGGGTTAGTGCATAATAAAAAATTCACATGTTCAGAGGTAACACAATCATTCTTAACACTTCTGGACATTGCTCAAAGCTATTGAAAGTTAATGGAACAAAGAAATCCATCAAACATAGCAAAACAGGCAATGCGAAATAAAAGGCAGAATCTGTCAAAACAGAACAATACGTAAAGACGAATTTTTCTGGGGCAGTTAACTTGCTCAGATGAGAATGCTCAAATTGAATGAAAGTTGCATACATATCTGAGGATCACACACGTAAATTGGCAGATTTTTCTGAGTTACCTACAGACGGGGCTACTCAATTTCGTGACAGCAAGAAATCTGTTTCTGCGCAGTAATCCAAATCTAGTATCAACCCTACTATCAAATACTTTACTTGGCACAACAATGCAGTAAAATAAAGATAAGGAGAGGTTGCTACAGTAGTAACAACTTCCAAGACACAACAAAACAGTAGCAAAATAAAGACATGGGTTATCTCACAAGAAGTGCTTTCTTTATAGCCATTAAGATGGGCTCAGCAATTTTAATGATGCACTCGCAAGAAATAAGAGTTGAAGCAAAGGAGAGCATCAAAAAGCAAATTCAAAACACATTTAAGTCTAACCCGCTTCCTATGCATAGGCATCTTGTACACAAATAAATTCATGAAGAACAAAGTGACAAGCATAAGAAGATAAAACAAGAGAAACTTCAAAATTTTCAGCATATAGAGAGGTGTTTTAGTACCATGCAAATTTCTACAACCATATTTTCCTCTCTCATAATAATTTTCAGTAGCTTCATGAACAAACTCAACAACATAACTATCACATACAACATGCTTTTCATGATCCACAAACATATAATTTTTATCAAGCTCAAAAATAGTGGGATTAAAAATTTCAAACCCACTTTTATCAATAATATAACAAGATGATTGATCATTCTCAAGAGATGATAGATAAAGTCAAGACCTTTCCAATCCCATTTTCATTATTAGTACAATTAATATTATCAAGTAACATAGGACCATCATCTAGAGATTTATCATAAACATTTTCTAACCAAAACTCTTTAGACCATGCATTTCGACATCAGGCACAAACAAAGCATTATCATAAGATTTATCAAAGTAGCATGGATTATCATAGATAACAGTAGCATAATTATTCTCACAAATTTTACTCATAGGGAATATTTCAAGAGAATCCACAGGAACATAACATTCAACCTCCTTTGGTAAGCATGGAGGACAATCAAATAGTGTAAGAGATAAAGAGTTACTCTCATTAGAAGGTTGGCATGGGTAGCTAATCCATTCTTCCTCCTTCGGTTCATCACTCTCCTCTTCTTTTTCATCCAATGAGCTTTCAGGTTCATCAATTTCCTCCTCTTTTTCATCCAATGAGCTTTCAGGTTCATCAATTTCTTCTTCCACTGGTTCCTACAAATTGTGAGTGCATTCTTGTGCATTAATGAGTCTCTCTTTATAATCAATGATATAAGGATTATCGCTATAACTTTCTATGCAAAAATTAAGGATAGAAGAGACATAATCTTAAGATCCTTACAAGCAACACAAGTTTCATAATTTTTAGACATGAAGGATTCTATCTCAGAGGCTCCCATAAACAAAACAAATTGTTCTACTTCTTCGAACCCAAAATGAATATAGCTATTACAATTATAGTTCTTAATTAAAACTTCCTCACTAAAGCCACATTGAAATTTAAGATGTTTAGTATCCTTTTGAGAGCAACAGTTTATATCATGGCGTTTAAGCAAGATTTTAGCAATTGTATTCAATTTTTCTATCACATCACTCATAACTTTACCCGATCTTGATTCTCTATAATTCATATATAATTTAATAAGCTCCAAATAGGTTGTAGGTTCTCCCATAGCAACAGTTTTTAATTTTTCGGTTTTTCAATTTTTTATGGATTTTTAGGTATATAAGAAAAGTAAAACAAGACAAAAAGAAACTAGACAAAAGTAAACTAAGCAAAATAATACTAGACAGAAATAAACTAAGCACAAATAAACTAGGAAAAAGTAAACTAACCAAAACAAAATAAAATAAAATAAAAACAGAGAGAGATGTAGAGTGTACTCCCCAGGTGAACTTATGAGTAGAGCTATGCCTCCCCGGCAACAGCGCCAGAAAATAGTCTTGATGACCCACAAGTATAGGGGATCGCAACAGTCTTCGCGGGAAGTAAAACCCAAATTTATTGATTCGACACAAGGGGAGGTAAAGAATACTTATAAGCCTTAACAATCGAGTTGTCAATTCAGTCTGCACCTGGAAAAGCACTAGTAACAGGGGTGATGTGAAAGCAGCAAGTAATATGAGAGCAATAGTAACAGTAACACAACAGCGATAGAATGATAACACAGGAGCAATGGCACCAGAAAATAGTTGATACTACTTCCAATGTCATATAGAAACGAGTATATGATGATGAGAGATGGACCGGGGTTCCCAGCTATCTTCACTAGTGGTAACTCTCCAATAACAAGTGACAAGTGTTGGGTGAACAAATTACAGTTGGGCAATTGATAGGATTGAAATAGCATTAAGACAAAACATCAAGATTATTAATTATGTAGGCATGTTTTCCATATATAGTTATACGTGCTCGCAATGAGAAACTTGCATAACATCTTTTGTCCTACCAGCTCGGTGGCAGCATGGGCTCAAGGGAATCTATCGGCAATTAAGGTACTCCTTTTAATAGAGCACCGGAGCAAAGCATTAACACTTGGTGAAAACATGTGATCCTCATATCACAGCCTTCCCCTCCGGTTGTCCCAATTTCTGTCACTTTGGGGCCTCGGGTTCCGGACAGCAATATGTGCAAACAACTTGTGGATACAATCTAAGCAATACATATAGAGCTTAAATCTAAGATCATGCCACTCGGGCCCTAGTGACAAGCATTAAACACAACAAGATTGCAGCAACAATAACTTCACAAACTTTATAGATAGACTAATCATAATGTAACAATCCATCGGATCCCAACAAACACAACACCGATTACATCGGATGAATCTCAATCATGTAAGGCAGCTCATGAGATCATTGTATTGAAGTACATGGGAGAGAGAGTACCAACTAGCTACAGCCTAGAACCCGTAGTCCATGGGGGAACTACTCACGGAGCATGATGGAGGCGGTGGCGTCGATGGAGATGGCTTCCGGGGGCACTTCCCCGTCCCGGCGAGGTGCCGGAACGGAGACTTCGTCCCCGAATTGGAGTTTCGCGATGGCGGCGGAGCCCCTGGAGTCGTTCTGGAGTTTCGTCAATTCGTATCGCGTTTTTAGGTCGAAAGGGGTCTTATAGGCGAAGAGGCGGCGCAGGGAGGTGCCTGGGCCCCCCTCACCATAGGCTGGCGCGGCCAGGCCTGGGGCCGCGCCGCCTTATGGTCTGGTGGCCCTCTGGCCCGACTCTCCTTCGGTGTTCTGGGGTCTGATAGCGTGTATGCACACGTCCGTTGGGAACCTCAAGAGGAAGGTGTGATGCTTATAGAAGAAAGTTTTCCCTCAGTAAGAAACCAAGGTTATTGAACCAGTAGGAGCCAAGAAGCACGTTGAAGGTTGATGGCGGCGGAGTGTAGTGCGGCACAACACCAGGGATTCCGGCGCCAACGTGGAACCTGTACAACACAACCAAATTACTTTGCCCCAACGTGACAGTGAGGTTGTCAATCTACCCGGCTTGCTGTAACAAAGGATTAGATGTATAGTGTGGAAGATGATGTTTGCAGAGAACAGTAAAACAGAGATTGTATTCGATGTAAAAGAATGGACCGGGGTCCACAGTTCACTAGAGGTGTCTCTCCCATAAGAAATAGCATATTGGGTAAACAAATTACAGTTGGGCAATTGACAAATAAAGAGAGCATAACAATGCACATACATGTTATGATGAGTAGTGTGAGATTTAATTGGGCATTACGACAAAGTACATAGACCGCTATCCAAGCATGCATCTATGCCTAAAAAGTCCACCTTCAGGGTTATCATCCGAACCCCTCCCAGTATTAAGTTGCAAACAACATACAATTGCATTAAGTATGGTGCGTAATGTAATCAACAAATACATCCTTAGATATAGAATTGATGTTTTATCCCTAGTGGCAACAGCACATCCACAACCTTAGAGGTTGCTGTCACTCCCCCAGATTTAATGGAGGCATGGACCCACTATCGAGCATAAATACTCGCTCTTGGAGTTACAAGAAATGACTTGGCCAGAGCCTCTACTAGCAACGGAGAGCATGCAAGATCATAAACAACACATAGATAATAGATTGATAATCAACATATCATAGTATTCATTATTCATCGGATCCCAACAAACGCACATGTAGCTTTAAAGATAGATGATCTTGATCATGTTAGGCAGCTCACAAGATCAGACAATGATAGCACAATGGGGAGAAGACGACCATCTAGCTACTGCTATGGACCCATAGTCCAGGGGTGAACTACTCACACATCAATCCGGAGGCGACCATGGCGGTGTAGAGTCCTCCGGGAGATGATTCCCCTCTCCGGCAGGGTGCCGGAGGCGATCTCCTGAATCCCCCGAGATGGGATTGGCGGCGGCGGCGTCTCTGGAAGGTTTTCCGTATCGTGGCTCTCGGTACAGGGGCTATTATCGATGGAGGCTTAAGTAGGCGGAAGGGCGGAGTAGGGAGGCTCACAGGGGCCCCACACGCCTGGGCCGCGCGGGCCCCCTCTGGGCCGCGCCGCCCTAGTGTGGAGGCGCCCCGTGGCCCCACTTCGTCTCCCCCTAGGTCTTCTGGAAGCTTCGTGAAAAAATAGGACCCTGGGCGTTGATTTCGTCCAATTCCGAGAATATTTCCTTACTAGGATTTCTGAAACCAAAAACAGCAGAAAACAGCAACTGGCTCTTCGGCATCTCATTAATAGGTTAGTGCCGGAAAATGCATAATAATGACATGTAATGTGTATTAAACATGTGAGTATCATCATAAAAGTAGCATGGAACATAAGAAATATAGATACGTTTGAGACGTATCAAGCATCCCCAAGCTTAGTTCTTACTCGTCCCGAGTAGGTAAACGATAACAAAGATAATTTCTTAAGTGACAATGCTACCAACATAATCTTGATCAATACTATTGTAAGCACATGTAATGAATGCAGCGATTCAAAGCAATGGTAAATGTAATGAGCAAACAATGGAATCATATAGCAAAGACTTTTCATGAATAGTACTTTCAAGACAAGCATCAATAAGTCTTGCATAAGAGTTAACTCATAAAGCAATAGTTTCATAGTAAAGGTATTGAAGCAACACAAAGGAAGATTAAGTTTCAGCGGTTGCTTTCAACTTGTAACATGTATATCTCATGGATATTGTCAACATAAAGTAATATAATAAGTGCAATATGCAAGTATGTAGGAATCAATGCACAGTTAACACAAGTGTTTGCTTCTTGAGATAGAAGGAAATGGGTAAACTGACTCAACAATAAAAGTAGAAAAAAGGCCCTTCGCAGAGGGAAGCATTGATTGCTATATTTGTGCTAGAGCTTTTGTTTTGAAAACAAGAAACAATTTTGTCAACGGTAGTAATAAAGCATATGTGTTATGTAAATTATATCCTACAAGTTGCAAGCCTCATGCATAGTATACCAATAGTGCCCACACCTTGTCCTAATTAGCTTGGATTTACATGGATTATCATATCATAGCATATGTTTTAACCAAGTGTCACAATGGGGTACCTCTATGCCGCCTGTACAAAGGTCTAAGGAGAAAGTTCGCATTGGATTTCTCGCTTTTGATTATTCTCAACTTAGAGATTCATACCGGGACAACATAGACAACAGATAATGGACTCCTCTTTAATGCATAAGCATTCAACAACAGATAATATTCTCATAAGATATTGAGGTTTGTTGTCCAAACTGATACTTCCACCATGGATCATGGCTTTAGTTAGCGGCCCAATGTTCTTCTCTAACAATATGTATACTCAAACCATTTGATCATGATAAATCACCCTTACTTCAGACAAGACGAATATGCATAGCAACTCACATGATATTCAACAAAGAAATAGTTGATGGCGTCCCAGGAACATGGTTATCGCTCAACAAGCAACTTAATAAGAAATAAGATACATAAGTACATATTCAATACCACGATAGTTTTTAGGCTATTTGTCCCATGAGCTATATATTGCAAAGATAAAGAATGGAAATTTTAAAGGTAGCACTCAAGCAATTTACTTTGGAATGGCAGAGAAATACCATGTAGTAGGTAGGTATGGTGGACACAAGTGGCATAGTGTTTGGCTCAAGGATTTTGGATGCATGAGAAGTATTCCCTCTCGATACAAGGTTTTAGGCTAGCAAGGTTGTTTAAAGTAAACACAAGTATGAACCGGTACATCAAAACTCACATAAAAGACATATTGTAAGCATTATAAGACTCTATACCGTCTTCCTTGTTGTTCGACTCTTACTAGAAAATATCTAGACCTTAGAGAGACCAATTATGCAAACCAAATTTTAGCAAGCTCTATGTATTTCTTCATTAATAGGTGCAAAGTACATGATGCAAGAGCTTAAACATGAGCACAACAATTGCCAAGTATCACATTATTCAAGATATTATACCAATTACCACATGTAGCATTTCCCGTTTCCAACCATATAACAATTTAACGAAGCAGTTCAACCTTCGCCATGAACATTCTGAGTAAAGCTAAGGACATATGTGTCCATATGCAACAGCGGAGCGTGTCTCTCTCGCACACAATGAATGCTAGGATCCAACTTTATTCAAACAAAACAAAAAACAAAAACAAACAGGCGCTCCAAGTAAAGCACATAAGATGTGATGGAATAAAAATATAGTTTCACTAGAGGAACCTGATAATTTTGTCGATGAAGAAGGGGATGCCTTGGGCATCCCCAAGCTTAGACGCTTGAGTCTTCTTGAAATATGCAGGGGTGAACCACCGGGGCATCCCCAAACTTAGAGCTTTCACTCTCCTTGATCATATTGTATCATTCTCCTCTCTTGACCCTTGAAAACTTCCTCCACACCAAACTTAAAACAAACTCATTAGAGGGTTAGTGCATCATAAAAAATTCACATATTCAGAGGTGACATAATCATTCTTAACACTTCTGGACATTGCACAAAGCTACTGAAAGTTAATGAAACAAAGAAATCCATCTAACATAGCAAAACAGGCAATGCGAAATAAAAGGCAGAATCGGTCAAAACAGAACAGTACGTAAAGACGTATTTTTAAGAGGCACCAAACTTGCTCAAATGAGAAAACTCAAAACTAATGAAAGTTGCGTACATATATGAGGATCACGCACGTAAATTGGCATAATTTTCTGAGTTACCTACAGAGAATTTTACCCAGATTCGTGACAGCAAGAAAATCTGTTTCTGCGCAGTAATCCAAATTTAGTATCATCCTTCGATTAGAGACTTTACTTGGCACAACAATGCAATAAAACTAAGATAAGGAGAGGTTGCTACAGTAGTAACAACTTCCAAGACTCAAATATAAAACAAAAATACTGTAGTAAAATGATGGGTTGTCTCCCATAAGCGCTTTTCTTTAACGTCTTTCAGCTAGGCGCAGAAAGTGTATATCAAGTATTATCAAGAGATGAAGCATTGACATCATAATTTGTTCTTTTGATAGAATCAAAAGGTAACTTCATTCTCTTTCTAGGGAAGTGTTCCATACCTTTCTTGAGAGGAAATTGATATTTAATATTACCTTCCTTCATATCAATGGTAGCACCAACAGTTCGAAGAAAAGGTCTTCCCAATATGATGGGACAAGATGCATTGCATTCAGTATCCAAGACAACAAAATCAACGGGGACAAGGTTATTGTTAACTACAATTCGAACATTATCAATCCTCCCCAAAGGTTTCTTTATAGCATTATCAGCAAGATTAACATCCAAATAACAATTTTTCAATGGTGGCAAGTCAAGCATATCATAAATTTTCTTAGGCATAACAGAAATACTTGCACCAAGATCACACAAAGCATTACAATTAAAATCATTGACCCTCATCTTAATGATGGGCTCCCAACCATCTTCTAACTTCCTAGGAATAGAAGTTTCAAGTTTTAGTTTCTCTTCTCTAGCTTTTATGAGAGCATTTGTAATATGTTTTGTAAAGGCCAAATTTATAGCACTAGCATTAGGACTCTTAGCAAGTTTTTGTAAGAACTTTATAACTTCAGAGATGTGGCAATCATCAAAATCTAAACCATTATGATCTAAAGCAATGGGATCATTGTTCCCAATGTTGGAAAAAATTTCAGCAGTTTTATCACAGAGCGGTTTCAAGTAGCTTTTAGCAGTTTCGAGCGCGTTTGCTCGCTTTGCATTAGGAGTAGAAACATTGCCAACACCAATTATTTTATCATTGATAGTAGGAGGTGCAGCAAAATGTGGAGCATTAGCATTACTAGTGGTGGTAATAGTCCAAACTTTAGCTACATTATTCTCTTTAGCTAGTTTTTCATTTTCTTCTCTTTCCCACCTAGCATGCAGTTCAGCCATCAATCTTATATTCTCATTAATTCTAACTTGAATGGCATTTGCTGTAGTAACAATTTTATTTTCAATATCCATATTAGGCATAACTTTCAATTTCAAAAGATCAACATCAGCAGCAAGACTATCAACTTTAGAAGCAAGTATATCAATTTTCCCAAGCTTTTCTTCAACAGATTTGTTGAAAGCAGTTTGTGTACTAATAAATTCTTTAAGCATGGCTTCAAGTCCAGGGGTGTATTCCTATTATTATTGTAAGAATTCCCATAAGAATTACCATAACCGTTACCATTATTATAAGGATATGGCCTATAGTTGTTACTAGAATTGTTCCGATAAGCATTGTTGTTGAAATTATTATTTTTAATGAAGTTCACATCAACATGTTCTTCTTGGCCAACCAATGAAGCTAAAGGAGCATTATTAGGATCAACATTAGTCCTACCACTCACAAGCATAGACATAATAGCATCAATCTTATCACTCAAGGAAGAGGTTTCTTCGACAGAATTTACCTTCTTACCTTGTGGAGCTCTTTCCGTGTGCCATTCAGAGTAATTAATCATCATATCATCAAGAAGCTTTGTTGCTGCCCCCAAAGTGATGGACATAAAGGTAACTCCAGCAGCTGAATCCAATAGGTTCCGTGAAGAAAAATTCAATCCTGCATAAAAGGTTTGGATGATCATCCAATTAGTCAGTCCATGGGTTGGGCAATTTTTAACCAAAGATTTCATTCTTTCCCATGCTTGTGCAACGTGCTCAGTATCTAATTGCTTAAAATTCATTATGCTACTTCTTAAAGAGATAATTTTAGCAGGAGGATAATATCTACCAATGAAAGCATCCTTACATTTAGTCCATGAATCAATACTATTCTTAGGCAAAGATAGCAACCAATCTTTAGCTCTTCCTCTTAATGAGAAAGGAAACAATTTTAACTTTATAATGTCACCATCTACATCCTTATACTTTTGCATTTCACATAGTTCAACAAAATTATTTAGATGGGCAGCAGCATCATCAGAACTAACACCAGAAAATTGCTCTCTCATAACAAGATTCAAGTAAAGCAGGTTTAATTTCAAAGAATTCTCGCTGTAGTAGCAGGTGGAGCAATAGGTGTGCATAAGAAATCATTATTATTTGTGTTTGTGAAGTCACACAACTTAGTATTTTCAGGAGTACCCATTTTAGCAATAGTAAATAAAGTAAACTAGATAAAGTAAGTGCAAGTAACTAATTTTTTTTGTGTTTTTAATATGGAGAACAAGATAGTAAATAAAGTAAAACTAGCAACTAATTTTTTTGTGTTTTGTTTTAGTGCAGCAAAAAAAGTAGTCAATAAAAGTAAAGCAAGACAAAAACAAAGTAAAGAGATTGGAGGTGGAGACTCCCCTTGCAGCGTGTCTTGATCTCGCCGGCAACGGCGCCAGAAAAAGAGCTTGATAGCGTGTATGCACACGTCCGTTGGGAACCCCAAGAGGAAGGTGTGATGCGTATAGAAGCAAGTTTTCCCTCAATAAGAAACCAAGGTTATCGAACCAGTAGGAGCCAAGAAGCACGTTGAAGGTTGATGGCGGCGGAGTGTAGTGCGGCGCAACACCGGGGATTCCGGCGCCAACGTGGAACCTGCACAACACAACCAAATTACTTTGCCCCAACGTGACAGTGAGGTTGTCAATCTCACCGGCTTGCTGTAACAAAGGATTAGATGTATAGTGTGGAAGATGATGTTTGCAGATTACAGTAAAACAGTATTGCAGTAGATTGTATTCGATGTAAAAGAATGGACCGGGGTCCACAGTTCACTAGAGGTGTCTCTCCCATAAGAAATAGCATATTGGGTAAACAAATTACAGTTGGGCAATTGACAAATAAAGAGAGCATAACAATGCACATACATGTTATGATGAGTAGTGTGAGATTTAATTGGGCATTACGACAAAGTAATAGACCGCTATCCAGCATGCATCTATGCCTAAAAAGTCCACCTTCAGGTTATCATCCGAACCCCCTCCAGTATTAAGTTGCAAACAACAGACAATTGCATTAATTATGGTGCGTAATGTAATCAACAAATACATCCTTAGATATAGAATTGATGTTTTATCCCTAGTGGCAACAGCACATCCACAACCTTAGAGGTTGTTGTCACTCCCCCAGATTTAATGGAGGCATGAACCCACTATCGAGCATAAATACTCCCTCTTGGAGTTACAAGCAATGACTTGGCCGAGCCTCTACCAAGCAACGGAGAGCATGCAAGATCATAAACAACACATAGATAATAGATTGATAATCAACATAGCATAGTATTCATTATTCATCGGATCCCAACAAACGCACATGTAGCTTTACAGATAGATGATCTTGATCATGTTAGGCAGCTCACAAGATCAGACAATGATAGCACAATGGGGAGAAGACGACCATCTAGCTACTGCTATGGACCCATAGTCCAGGGGTGAACTACTCACACATCAATCCGGAGGCGACCATGGCGGTGTAGAGTCCTCCGGGAGATGATTCCCCTCTCCGGCAGGGTGCCGGAGGCGATCTCCTGAATCCCCCGAGATGGGATTGGCGGCGGCGGCGTCTCAGTAAGTTTTTCCGTATCGTGGCTCTCGGTACTGGGGCTATTATCGATGAAGGCTTAAGTAGGCGGAAGGGCGGAGTCTGGAGGCTCACGGGGGCCCCACACGCCAGGGCCGCGCGGGCCCCCCTGGGCCGCGCCGCCCTAGTGTGGCGGCGCCCCGTGGCCCCACTTCGTCTCCCCCTAGGTCTTCTGGAAGCTTCGTGGAAAAATAGGATCCTGGGCGTTGATTTCGTCCAATTCCGAGAATATTTCCTTACTAGGATTTCTAAAACCAAAAACAGCAGTAAAACGAAGAATCGGCTCTTCGGCATCTCGTTAATAGGTTAGTGCCGGAAAATGCATAATAATGACATGTAATGTGTATAAAACATGTGAGTATCATCATAAAAGTAGCATGGAACATAAGAAATTATAGATACGTTCGAGACGTATCAGGGTCTTCCGGGAAAAATAAGATACTGGGTCTTTGTTTCGTCGAATTCCGAGAATATTGCCCGAACAGCCTTTCTGGAACCAAAAACAGCAGAAAACAGGAACTGGCACTTCAGCATCTTGTTAATAGGTTAGTTCCAGAAAACGCATAAAAACATTATAAAGTGTGAGCAAAACATGTAGGAATTGTCATAAAACAAGCATGGAACATCAGAAATTATAGATACGTTGGAGACGTATCAAGGGTTCCCGCCAAGGTGATGTGGTATGCTCCTATAATACCACGGTTGAAACGTCTGTTCAGGAACAAAGAGCATGCCAAGTTGTTGCGATGGCACAAAGAGGACCGTAAGTCGGATGGGGAGTTGACACACCCCGCAGATGGAACGCAATGGAGAAAGATCGACAGAGAGTTCAAAGATTTTGCAGCTGACGCAAGGAACATAAGATTTGGTCTAAGTACAGATGGCATGAATCTTTTTGGCGAGCAGAGCTCCAGCCATAGCACCTGGCCCGTGACTCTATGCATCTACAACCTTCCTCCTTGGTTGTGCATGAAGCGGAAGTTCATTATGATGCCAGTGCTCATCCAAGGTCCGAAGCAACCCGGAAACGACATCGATGTGTACCTAAGGCCATTAGTTGATGAACTTTTACAGTTGTGGGGTAGACCTGGTGTATGTGTGTGGGATGAGCACAAAGAAGAGGAATTTAACCTACGAGCGTTGCTTTTCGTAACCATCAACGATTGGCCTGCTCTTAGTAACCTTTCGGGACAGTCAAATAAGGGATACAATGCATGCACGCACTGCATACATGAGACTGAAAGTGTATATTTTCCAAATTGTAAGAAGAACGTGTAACTTGGGCATCGTCGATTTCTCCCGAAAATTCATAACGTAAGAAAGAAAGGCAAGCATTACAACGGCAAGGCAGATCACCGGCCGAAGCCTGCGGAACGTACTGGTGCTGAGGTATTTGATATGGTCAAGGATTTGAAAGTCATCTTTGGAAAGGGTCCTCGGCGGACAATCGGCTCCGCAGGGAGCTGACGGGCACGCACCCATGTGGAAGAAGAAATCTATATTCTGGGAGCTAGAATATTGGAAAGTCCTAGATGTCCGCTCTGCAATCGACGTGATGCATGTTACGAAGAATATTTGCGTGAACCTCCTAAGATTCTTGGGCGTGTATGGGAAGACAAATGATACAAAGGAAGCACGGCAGGACCAGCAATGTTTGAAAGACCCTAATGACCGGCATCCGGAATGGTTTCAAGGTCGTGCCAGCTACGCTCTTACCAAAGAAGAGAAGGTCATCTTTTTTGAATGCCTGAGCAGTATGAAGGTCCCGTCTGGATTCTCGTCGAATATAAAGGGAATAATAAACATGGCGGACAAAAAGTTCCAAAACCCGAAGTCTCACAACCGCCACGTGATTATGACGCAATTGCTTCCGATTGCTTTGAGGGGGCTCCTACCGGAAAATGTTCGAGTAGCCATTGTGAAGCTATGTGCATTCCTCAATGCAATCTCTCAGAAGGTAATCAATCCAGAAGATCTACCATGGCTACAGAACGATGTGGTCCAATGTATTGTCAGTTTCGAGTTGGTGTTCCCGCCATCCTTCTTCAATATTATGACGCACCTCCTGGTTCACCTAGTCGAAGAGATTTCCATCCTCGGTCCTGTATTTCTACACAATATGTTCCCCTTTAAGAGGTTCATGGGAGTATTAAAGAAATATGTTCGTAACCGTGCTAGGCCAGAAGGAAGCATTTCCAAGGGCTATGGAAATGAGGAGGTAATTGAGTTTTGTGTTGACTTTTTCCTGACCTTAAGCCGATTGGTCTTCCTCGATCGCGGCACGAGGGGAGACTAAGTGGAAAAGGCACGATCGGAAGAAAATCAACGATATGTATGGACGGCCATTCTATGACTGAAGCACACCACACAGTTCCGACCAATTCCAGCTTGGTGGCTCCGTACTTTGAGAAACACAAGAATATTTTATGCTTGGACAACCCGGGGAAGCCTGAATCCTTGATTAGGAAGGCCCACATGGAGACTTTCGGCAGTTGGTTGAGAAAACATTTAATGAATGACAATGATGTTGGAGATCAGCTGTACATGTTGGCCAAGACACCATCTTCGACTATAATGACTTTCCAACGGTACGAGATATATGGGAATACATTTTACACGATTGCCCAAGATAAAAAGAGCACCAACCAAAATAGTGGTGTCCGCTTTGATGCAGCAACCGAGAATAGGCAAAAGGTCACAAGTTATGGTTACATAGAGGAGATATGGGAACTTGACTATGGACCCTCCTTTAAGGTCCCTTTGTTCCGGTGCAAATGGTTCAAGCTAACAGGAGGTGGGGTAAAGGTGGACCAGCAATACAGAATGACAATGGTGGATTTCAACAATCTTGGTTACCTTGACGAACCATTCGTCCTAGCCAAAGATGTCGCTCAGGATTTCTATGTGAAGGACATGAGTAGCAAACCGAGGAAACGGAAAGATAAGAAAACGATCGAGTACATCATGCGATGATTCAAAGCGCCACATTGTTCTTTCAGTGGAAAAGAAACATCGTGGGAGTGGAGAACAAGATAGACATGTCGAAGATTATAATATGTTTGGTGAAATTCCGCCCTTCAAAGTGAACACCGACCCAAGCATTAAGTTAAATGATGAGGATGCTCCATGGATACGGCTCAATCGTAAGCAAGCAGGGACACAAGGGAAGAAATGATGTGTAATAATTTATTGTACCAAACTTTGTTGAATGGATCATGTGAATTATATTATCCGTGATGTGTTTGGTGTCCATTTTCGAATGATTCGATTGATTCGAGATACCACCGATGATACATGAAATTTGGAGTGACTTAGTCATACTCCTGCCTAGGCGTATAACATGCATACTCGTAGTCTTCATAGTCGCCGCCGTTGTACTGGTAGTCGTCGCCTTCTAAGTTGCCGCCATCGTCGTCGCTGTCGTCGGACGGCGCTCGTGGCTCGAACTGAGGGTAGCGCAGGCGGGGGATATTGCCGGCCGTGATGTAGTACATGACGCTCTGTAGAGTACGGCCGTACCACCATAGCCGACGGCCGGCCTCGTGGAAGTTCCCAGGAGGCAGACCGTCCTCCTCATACCTGGCGAGCGCCCTGTCACGCCGATTGATGAAGAAGGCGTGCCAAGTATGCTGGTTATCGGGATGCCAGCGGGGATTCATCCGCTGCTCCGGCGTGAGGTCGAGGTAGTAGTGGTTCGTGATGGCCGCCCGGCGCGCAGTACCACGAGGGACGGGAGGGACCGGCACGCCTCCGGCGCTTAGGCTCCGGCCGGCGGGGCCGCGGTAGCCCGGTGGGCAAGTGTAGTTCGAGGCGCAAAGCTCCTCCACCTGCTGGTAGGTTAGAGTGGGTGCGGTGGAAGCCATGAGAGAGTGATGAGAGATTGTAGAGATGTGATAATGCTGGCCAAGCCGGGCTACATATATGTAGTGAGAACTGGCGGGAAAAATGGGAGCGGGAAGACAGGAGGCGGGAAGAAAGTGGCGGGAAGAAAGAGGCGGGAAGACAGGGAAGAAATGGTAGGAAGAAGAGGAATCCAGAGCTGGTCATCTAACCTTTAGTCTCGGCTGGTGGGTGCAACCGAGACTAAAGGTGGTTTTGTATCATCTAACAAAACTGTCGGTGGGATAAGGACGTCTGGGTAAGCTTTAGTCCCGGCTGGTGGGTGCAACCGGGACTAAAGGTGGTTTTTGTGTCATCTAAGAAAACTGTCGGTGGGATAAGGACGTTTGGGTAAGTTTTAGTCCCGGCTGGTGGGTGCAACCGGGACTAAATGTGGTTTTTGTGTCATCTAAGAAAACTGTCGGTGGGATAAGGACGTTTGGGTAAGCTTTAGTCCCGGCTGGAGAGTGCAACCGTGACTAAAGCTATCGGAAGGATAAGGACACGTGGGTGGACGCACTGCTCGATGAGATAAAGCATGTAGCGCACGACACCCTGTCGGAGGAACAAGACAAAGTAGCAGCGGCGCCGTGCCTATAAAAGGAGCATCGATACGCCTTGGCAAGCAGACCAACAAGCCAACCTAGCAGGTAGGGAGAGTTTCATCCCCATGGATGGAGTAAAGGGTTGGAAAATCTCCGTGGCGCAACTTCTCGAAGATGTCGTTGGTGCACACGCCCTACGACATCTTCGGAAGTTGCTCCTCGGGAAAATTTTCCTGCAAGCCCGTGAAAGACTCCATCTCCTCTAACAGTGTTGGGTGGGCGGCCGGGAAGAACTGGTGGGAAGAGGGGGCGGACAGAGGCGGCCGGGAAGAACTGGTGGGAAGAGGGGGCGGGAAGGCAGAGGTGGTCGGGAAGAACTGGTGGGAAGAGGGGGCGGACAGAGGCGGCCGGGAAGAACTGGTGGGAAGAGGGGGCGGGAAGACAGAGGCGACCGGGAAGAACTGGTGGGAAGAGGGGCGGACAGAGGCGGCCGGGAAGAACTGGTGGGAAGAGGGGGCGGGAAGACAGAGGCGGCCGTGAAGAACTGGTGGGAAGAGGGGGCGGACAGAGGCGGCCGGGAAGAACTGGTGGGAAGAGGGGGCGGGAAGAGGGGGCGGGAAGACAGAGCCGGTCGGGAAGAACTGGTGGGAAGAGGGGGCGGGAAGACAGAGGCGGGAAGAAATTTATTTTTAACTTTTTGAAATGAATTAGTTTTATTTTTCTGAATTTTTTGATGTATCAATTGTATTTTTAAGATTTTGAAATGAATTAGTTTTATTTTTCTGAATTTTTTGATGAATTATTTGTATTTTTAAGATTTTGAAATGAATTAGTTTTATTTTTTTGAATTTTTTGATATATTATTTGTATTTTTAAGATTTTGAAATGAATTAGTTTTATTTTTCTGAATTTTTTGATATATTATTTGCAGTTTTAAGATTTTGAAATGAATTAGTTTTATTTTTCTGAATTTTTTGATATATTATTTGTAGTTTTAAGATTTTGAAATGAATTAGTTTTATTGTTCTGAATTTTTTAATGTATTATTTGTATTTTTAAGATTTTGAAATGATTTAGTTTTATTTTTCTAAATTTTTTGATGTATTATTTGTATTTTTAAGATTTTGAAATGAATTAGTTTTATTTTTCTGAATTTTTTGATATATTATTTGTATTTTTAAGATTTTGAAATGAATTAGTTTTATTTTTTGAAAATTAATCTGGAAAAGCACCTTTAGTCGCGGTTGGTGTCCCCAACCGCGACTAAAGGTGGTTGATACGTCTCCAACGTATCGATAATTTCTTATGTTCCATGCTTGTTTTATGACAATACCTACATGTTTTGTTCACACTTTATATCATTTTGATGCATTTTCCGGAACTAACCTATTGACGAGATGCCGAAGTGCCACTTGCTGTTTTCTGCTGTTTTTGGTTTCAGAAATCCTACAAAGGAAATATTCTCGGAATCGGACGAAATCAACGCCCAACATCTTATATTTCCCGGAAGCTTCGAGAAAGTCAAAGGGGGACCAGAGGGGGGCCCTGGGGGCCCCACACGTGGTGGCGGCGCGGCCCAGGGGGGCGCCCCTACTGTGTGGCTGCCCCGCAGCCCCTCCGACTCCGCCTCTTCGCCTATAAGTTGCCTCCTGACCTAAATCTTCGACACCGATTGACGAAACCCAAGAAAACCTTCCAGAGCCGCCGCCATCGCGAAACTCCAATTCGGGGGAATTGCCCCCGGAAGCCGTCTCCACCGCCATCTTCACCGCCATCGCTGCTTCCATGATGAGGAGGGAGTAATTCACCCCTGGGGCTGAGGGCTCCGCTGTAGCTATGTGGTTCATCTCTCTCTCTTTGTGGTCTAGTTGAATATCATCTATGTGCTACTCTAGTGATGTTATTAAAGTAGTATATTCCTCCTCCATGATGTAATGTTGACAGTGTGTGCATCATGAAGTACTTGGTATATCCTATGATTGTGATCTCTTGTAGATTGTGAAGTTAACTATTACTATGATGGTATTGATGTGATCTATTCCTCCTTTCATAGCTTGTCGTTGACAGTGTGCTTGCTATGTTAGTACTTGGTATAATTGTGTTGATCTATCATGCACTCTAAGGTTATTTAAATATGAATATCGAATGTTGTGGAGCTTGTTAACTCCGGCATTGAGGTGCTCTTGTAGCCCTACACAATTAGTGGTGTTCATCATCCAACAAGAGAGTGTAGAGTGGTTTTATTATGTGATCAATATTGAGAGTGTCCACTAGTGAAAGTAGGATCCCTAGGCCTTGTTTCCAAACATCGAATCTCCGTTTGTTTACTGTTCCGTTGCATGTTTACTCGCTGCCATATTTCATTCAGATTTCTATTGCTACACATATTCATCCATATCATTTGCATCTCACTATCTCTTCGCCGAACTAATGCACCTATACATCTGACAAGTGTATTGGGTGTGTTGGGGACACAAGAGACTTCTTGCATTGTGATCGTAGGGTTGCTTGAGAGGGATATCTTTGACCTCTTCCTCCCTGAGTTAGATAAACCTTGGGTGATCCACTTAAGGGAAAACTTGCTGCTGTTCTACAAACCTCTGCTCTTGGAGGCCCAACACTGTCTACAGGAAAAGGAGTGTGCGTAGACATCAAGCTATTTTCTCGGCGCCGTTGTCGGGGAGGAAAGGTAAAAGGTACTCACACTGCGGATCTCGGCTACTAAGCTATTTTCCGGCGCCGTTGTAAGTGCTCGAAGCTATTTCCTTTAGATCCTGCAATTGCATCTTTTTGTTTCTTGTTTTACACTAGTAAGGCATAATGGAAAACCACTATGAGCTTTTTAATTTATTTCCTAAGTTAAGACATGAATTGTGTGATGCGAAAATTAAAGAACCTATGGAACCTCATTTGCATGCTAGTAGCAATGTTATTAGTATGAACGCAATCACTGCTAATGCTATGGAGAAGTCTAAGCTTGGGGAAGCTAGTTTTTATGATCTTTTTAGCTTCCCACCTTTAGGGGAGAAACTTTTCTCTGATAATACTTTATCTCCCATATGCGATAACTCTAATGATGCTTGTGATATTTTAAATCCACCAACTGCAAGTACTGCTTTCGAGATACCCATGAAAATTATTGAACGTGTTATGGATAACCGCTATGAAGGATATGGAACTGTCCATCCTGGAGATCATTTACTGTTTTTGCATGAATTATGCGGGTTATTCAAGTGTGCAGGTATCTGTATGGATGAAGTGAGGAAGAAACTATTCTCTATTTCGCTGTCTGGTAAAGCGGCGCATTGGTATAAATTGCTGAAGAATAGTCATTCTCTTGGTTGGGAGGAAATTGTATATCTCTTTTATTCTAAATTTTATCCTCCTCATGAAGTGCATATTGATAGGAATTACATTTATAACTTTTATCCTCGTGATTGAGAGAGTATTTCTCAATCATGGGGGAGATTGAAGTCACTAATGCTCAAATGTCCCATTCATGAGCTCCCCCGTAATGTTATTATTAATAATTTTTATGCAAGGCTTTCAGGACATCACAAGGACTATCTAGATGCCTGTTCGGAGGGATCTTTCACAAGCAAGGAGGTTGAAGCTAGGTGGGATCTTCTTGATCGGATTGAGGAGAACGCTCGAAGGATGGGAGAACAACAAAGGTAAAGAGTCGGTATAAATTATGATTATGAATGCATTGAAACTTTTATGGATACTCGGTAAATTTCGAAATATGAGTGCTACTTATGGTCTTGACTCTCAAGTTGCTGCAAATCTTTATAAAGCTTTTGCCTCTCATTTTGAATTGCCTAGGAAGAATTTTGATAAGTATCATGAACCTTTTAAAGATGTTTGCATGAGGGATGAAATTGTTGATAATGATTGCAATGAACATGCTCAAAGTCCTAAGAATGCTATTTCCTATAAG
Source organism: Lolium rigidum (assembly GCF_022539505.1). Classification (NCBI taxonomy): domain Eukaryota; kingdom Viridiplantae; phylum Streptophyta; class Magnoliopsida; order Poales; family Poaceae; genus Lolium; species Lolium rigidum. The sequence goes on along the minus strand of NC_061514.1, from coordinate 55,633,750 downwards.
CATGTTAATTTTTGTGGAATGCATAGACCTTGTGGAACTAATCAAATCGAAGATGAATATTGTATCCATCATAGGAATGAAAAAACTAGAAAGTGGTCTAGGGCTCTAGATGATCTTGGTAAAAAAGTTTGTGCCATCTATCCTTTTATTTGTGAACTTTGCCATAGAGCGGGTCATTTTAATTTTCAATGCTCCTCCAATGATAATTTGAATCCCATGAGTGCTGCAAATTTGTATTGTGATGATGAAATTACTCCTAATCAGCATGATGAACTTATTTTATTTTTGTGGTGTGAAGAGTTATCAAGAAAAAATTCTTTGTTAGATATTAACGATCTTGATATTGATAATGTCCTGCATGGGTGTCTTTCTTATTGCATTGATAATTGCCATACAAATACTTACATACAAAATATTTTAGAAGACGACACTTTGCCAAAATATGGTAGGACCTCTGTGTGTTTTGAACTCATTAATGAAAAGGAGGAATCCTCCCAAGTTTCTTCTATTGTTTCTGGAAATAAAACAGGTTATTTGGAGAAGCCTCTCATCAAGCCTCTCCCTCCTAAAGAAAGGAATGAGGAGAATGAGAAGAAGAAGAAGAAGAAGGGAACGAAGAAGAAGAAGAAGAAGAAGAAGAAGAAGAAGAAGAAGAAGAAGAAGAAGAAGGGGAATAAAAAGAAAGAGGTAACAGCATATCCCCGCGTGTATGAGATAACGATAGGTAACCGTAAGTATGTTGCTCCTGATGATTATTATGATAATGAATCTGAGTACAATGATCTTCCTATGCCCTTTACCTACATTAGTGATCATGATTTGAAAGATCACACTACTTTTGATATTGAAAATCTCTGGGAAACTAATTCTGAAAATGATGATGTTAATAATTGCCATAGTATCAGTACTATCCATGCTTCCTCCCATAATGATATAGAAAGCTCTAAGCTTGGAGATGAGGTGTTTGAAAATCCTTTTTCTACTGATCATTATATGTTTGATACATCTCCTTCTAGTAACAATGATGGTATGATCACAGATGAACTTACTGTGAAAGATAACTATTCTATTTCTTATGATGACACTATGCCTCCGACCTTTGATGATTATTATAAAGAATGCTATGATATAGGTTATAACTATCCTTATGAAACTTGTCATAGTTATGATTGGATTGCCAAAAACAATTCCCTTAATATGCAACTTGTTTACCATGTTCAAATTCTTGATAATAATCTTGCTCCAATTACTATTAATGAGAAGAACTCTTCTTATGCCAAAATTAATGATACTTCTATGCATATGAACAATGATAAGAATATTTTAAGTGATGGGTATATTGTGGATTTCATCAATGGGGCTACTGAAAGTTATTATGAGAGAGGGAAACATGGTTATATGCATCTTAATAATATTAAGTTTCCCCTCTTTATGTTGAGAATCTTGAAGTTACTCGTGTTTTATCTTCCTATGCTTGTCACTTTGTTCTTCATGAATTCATTTGTGTACAGGTTTCCTTTGCATAGGAAGTGGGTTAGACTTAAATGTGTTTTGAATTTGCTTCTTGATGCTCTCTTTTGCTTCGACTCTTATTTCTTGGGAGTGCATCATTGAAATTACTGAGCCCATCTTAATGGCTATAAAGAAAGCACTTCTTGGAAGATAACCCATGTGTTTATTTTGCTACAATACTTTTGTTTTATATTTGTGTCTTGGAAGTTGTTACTACTGTAGCAACCTCTCCTTATCTTACATTATTGCATTGTTGTGCCAAGTAAAGTCTTTGATAGTAAGGTTCATACTAGATTTGGATTACTGCGCAGAAACAGATTTCTTGCTGTCACGAATTTGGGTTGAATTCTCTGTAGGTAACTCAGAAAATTCTGCCAATTTACGTGAGTGATCCTCGGATATGTACGCGACTTTCATTAAATTTGAGCATTTTCATTTGAGCAAGTCTGGTGCCTCTTAAAAATTCGTCTCTACGGACTGTTCTGTTTTGATAGATTCTGCATTTTATTTCACATTGCCTGTTTTGCTATGCTTGATGGATTTCTTTATTCCATTAACTTTCAGTAGCTTTGTGCAATGTCCAGAAGTGTTAAGAATGATTATGTCACCTCTGAACATGTGAATTTTGATTATGCACTAACCCTCTAATGAGTTGTTTTGAGTTTGGTGTGGAGGAAGTTTTCAAGGATCAAGAGAGGAGGATGATACAATATGATCAAGGAGAGTGAAAGCTCTAAGCTTGGGGATGCCCCGGTGGTTCATCCCTGCATATTTCAAGAAGACTCAAGCATCTAAGCTTGGGGATGCCCAAGGCATCCCCTTCTTCATCGACAACATTATCAGGTTCCTCTAGTGAAACTATATTTTTATTCCGTCACATCTTATGCGCTTTACTTGGAGCGTCTGTTTGTTTTTGTTTTTGTTTTGTTTGAATAAAGTTGGATCCTAGCATCCTTGTGTGGGAGAGAGACACGCTCCGCTGGTTCATATGAACACATGTGTTCTTAGCTTTACTTTTAATGTTCATGGCGAAGGTTGAAACTGCTTCGTTCATTGTTATATGGTTGGAAACGGGAAATGCTACATGTAGTAATTGGTATAATGTCTTGAACAATGTGATATTTGGCAATTGTTGTGCTCATGATTAAGCTCTTGCATCATATACTTTGCACCTATTAGTGAAGAAATACATAGAGCTTGCTAAAATTTGGTTTGCATAATTGGTCTCTCTAAGGTCTAGATATTTTCTAGTAAGGGTCGAACAACAAGGAAGACGGTGTAGAGTCCTATAATGCTTGCAATATGTCTTTTATGTGAGTTTTGTTGTACCGGTTCATACTTGTGTTTTCCTTAAACAACCTGCTAGCCTAAACCTTGTATTGAGAGGGATTACTTCTCATGCATCCAAAATCCTTGAGCCAAACACTATGCCATTTGTGTCCACCATACCTACCTACTACATGGTATTTCTCCGCCATTCCAAAGTAAATTGCTTGAGTGCTACCTTTAAATTTCCATTCTTTGTATTTGCAATATATAGCTCATGGGACAAATAGCCTAAAAACTATTGTGGTATTGAATATGTAGCTTATGTATCTTATTTCTGAATAAGTTGCTTGTTGAGCGATAACCATGTTCCTGGGGACGCCATCAACTACACCTTTGTTGAATATCATGTGAGTTGCTATGCATGTTCGTCTTGTCTGAAGTAAGGGTGATTTATCATGATCAAATGGTTTGAGTATGCATATTGTTAGAGAAGAACATTGGGCCGCTAACTAAAGCCATGATCCATGGTGGAAGTTTCAGTTTTGGACAACAAACCTCAAATCTCTTATGAGAATATTATTTGTTGTTGAATGCTTATGCATTAAAGAGGAGTCCATCATCTGTTGTCTATGTTGTCCCGGTATGGATGTCTAAGTTGAGAATAATCAAAAGCGAGAAATCCAATGCGAGCTTTCTCCTTAGACCTTTGTACAGGCGGCATAGAGGTATCCCTTTGTGATACTTGGTTAAAACATATGCTATGCAATGCTAATCCATGTAAATCCAAGCTAATTAGGATAAGGTGCGAGCACTATTGGTAATCTATGCATGAGGCTTGCAACTTGTAGGATATAATTTACATAATACATATGCTTTATTACTACCGTTGACAAAATTGTTTCTTGTTTTCAAAATAAAAGCTCTAGCACAAATATAGCAATCAATGCTTCCCTCTGCGAAGGGCCTTTCTTCTACTTTTATGTTGAGTCAGTTTACCCATTTCTCTCTATCTTAGAAGCAAATACTTGTGTTAACTGTGTATTGATTCTTACATGCTTGCTTATTGCACTTGTTATATTGCTTTGCATTGACAACTATCCATGGGATATACATGTTACAAGTTGAAAGCAACCGCTGAAACTTAATCTTCCTTTGTGTTGCTTCAATGCCTTTACTTTGAATTTATTGCTTTATGAGTTAACTCTTATGCAAGACTTATCGATGCTTGTCTTGAAAGTACTATTCATGAAAAGTCTTTGTTATATGATTCAATTGTTTAACCATTGTATTTACCATTGCTTTGAATCGCTGCATTCATCTTATATGTTTTACAATAGTATGATCAAGATTATGTTGGTAGCATGTCACTTCAGAAATTATTCTTTTATCGTTTACCTACTCGAGGACGAGTAGGAACTAAGCTTGGGGATGCTGATACGTCTCCAACGTATCGATAATTTCTTATGTTCCATGCTTGTTTTATGACAATAACTACATGTTTTGTTCACACTTTATATCGTTTTGATGAATTTTCTGGAACTAACCTATTGACGAGATGCCGAAGTGCCACTTGCTGTTTTCTGCTGTTTTTGGTTTCAGAAATCCTACAAAGGAAATATTCTTGGAATCGGACGAAATCAAGGCCCAACATCTTATATTTCCCGGAAGCTTCCAGAAAGTCAAAGGGGGACCAGAGTGGGGCCCTGGGGGCCCCACACGTGGCGGCGGCGCGCCCCAGGGGGGGTGCCCCCTACTGTGTGGCTGCCCCGCAACCCCTCCGACTCCGCCTCTTCGCCTATAAGTTGCCTCCTGACCTAAATCTTCGACACCGATTGACGAAACCCGAGAAAACCTTCCAGAGCCACCGCCATCGCGAAACTCCAATTCGGGGGAATTGCCCCCGGAAGCCATCTCCACCGCCATCTTCACCGCCATCGCTGCTTCCATGATGAGGAGGGAGTAATTCACCCCTGGGGCTGAGGGCTCCGCTGTAGCTATGTGGTTCATCTCTCTCTCTCTCTTTGTGATCTAGTTGAATATCATCTATGTGCTACTCTAGTGATGTTATTAAAGTAGTATATTCCTCCTCCATGATGTAATGTTGACAGTGTGTGCATCATGAAGTACTTGGTATATGCTATGATTGTGATCTCTTGTAGATTGTGAAGTTAACTATTACTATGATGGTATTGATGTGATCTATTCCTCCTTTCATAGCTTGTCGTTGACAGTGTGCTTGCTATGTTAGTACTTGGTATAATTGTGTTGATCTATCATGCACTCTAAGGTTATTTAAATATGAATATCGAATGTTGTGGAGCTTGTTAACTCCGGCATTGAGGTGCTCTTGTAGCCCTACACAATTAGTGGTGTTCATCATCCAACAAGAGAGTGTAGATTGGTTTTATTATGTGATCAATATTGAGAGTGTCCACTAGTGAAAGTAGGATCCCTAGGCCTTGTTTCCAAACATCGAATCTCCGTTTGTTTACTGTTCCGTTGCATGTTTACTCGCTGCCATATTTCATTCAGATTGCTATTGCTACACATATTCATCCATATCATTTGCATCTCACTATCTCTTCGCCGAACTAGTGCACCTATACATCTGACAAGTGTATTGGGTGTGTTGGGGACACAAGAGACTTCTTGCATTGTGATCGCAGGGTTGCTTGAGAGGGATATCTTTGACCTCTTCCTCCCTGAGTTCGATAAACCTTGGGTGATCCACTTAAGGGAAAACTTGCTGCTGTTCTACAAACCTCTGCTCTTGGAGGCCCAACACTGTCTACAGGAAAAGGAGTGTGCGTAGACATCAGTGGTTTCCACGGGGAACCGCAAAAACGGACGAAAAAACTACTTTAGCCGCGGTTGGTGTGGCCAACCGCGACTAAAGGCCCCTCCCTATAAATACGCGCGGGCGGCTTGCAGGCGATTCACTTCTTCTTCCTCGACTCGAACCGCCAGGCTGCCCGCCGAGAACGTCGCGTCGTCGCCCCGTCGCCGTCGCCCCGTCGTTCGCCGTTGCCTCGTCGTCGTACGTCGCCGCGCCACTCGATCGATCTCTCGTCCGCCACTTCGCGGCGCGCGCGGCCGCCACCCGCGCCGCCCTCGCCCACCGCCCGCGCCGCCACCGCCCGCGCCGTCCTCGCCGCCCTCGCCCGCCGCCCGCGCCGCCCGCGCCGCCCTCGCCCGCTGCCTGCACCGCCGCGCGCCGTTACAGAGAGAGGAGAGTGAGAGGCGAGAAGGGTCGACCTGCGGCCCTTTTTTTGTTTTTTTTTTTGAAATTTGCCTTAAAATTTGTTAAACAAAATTAGTTAAAATTTGTTAAACAAAATTGCCTTAAAATTTGTTAAACAAAATTTGTTAAACAAAATTGACTTAAAATTAAACAAAATTGACCGGCGGCCGCCTCATCCACCGTCGCCCACCGTACCGCGCGCGCCGTGCTGGAGAGAGAGGGGGCGCGGGGAGCGCCAGTACACGGTACCCCGCGCGTATACGGAGGGGGCGGGGGCGCGCGGGTTTTTTGTTTTTGTTTTTTTAGAGATAGAGAGAGAGACATGCATGCACACACCGACCCCGCACGTATACGGATGGGGTGTGGTGAGGGCCATTCGCAACCGCCGCCCCCCTTTCTCCACCGCCCTTTCGCCACCGCCCTTTTACCACCGCCACCGCCCCCTTTCGCCACCGCCAGGATTAATTAGTTTTTACTACATGTTTTCAGGAGTGACACATATGGCGGGCGATAGAGCCGACCCGATTAGGGACAACTATAATGCGGTTGCTGAGTCACATATTTTCGGCATCATAAACGGCGACATTCCTTATGTGGCGGTCGAAGAAGATGAAGAAGAGGATGTGTCTTCTTATCTGAACCTTGACGGTGACGATGAAGGTCGTCAGCGAGGTGATGACGAAGGAACGGGCACTGTTGATGGAGGTCAACGGTCAACAAACACCTCCGGCGATGTTGATAAGCAATTAGCAACCACCTCCGGCGAGGTATATATATACATTGAGCCTCTGGTGATACAAATTTACCGATTTCAATAAATATGTGTATTAACTCAACTCTCTTTCTTATTTTAGCCCTCGGCCAGCGGATCATCGAAAAAATCGGTGAAGACAAAGCGTGGCAAAACCAAGACGCTGAAACAAGGAGTAACATATAACATTGATGTTATCAGTCCAACCGGCAAGCCGCTGGAGCCCGAAGAGGCGTACACCAAGTTCATCAACCAATGCGGAGTCGTTGTTAGAGACGAGCGTCCCGATCACCGTCCAGGGAATGGCATGAGCCGGTGAAGGCACGTGTTGGTTCCGGTTTCGTCAGCAAGAGAACGAAAAAGGAATGCTGGAGAAAGCTTATGGATCATTTCGTTCTACCTCCGGAATACAACAAAAAAGATGAATTCGGTAACGAAGATCCGGAGGGATGTAAGAGGAGGAGGCTGGTCAAAGAGTTCGCTCTTCAGAAGATGGCCACAGCATTCCGGACCTACAAGAAAAATTTAGCGGCTCAATATGTCGAGAAGGGGAAGACTCTGGATTTCAACGGACAGTATGAGAAGCTGAAAGATGATTGGCCCGAATTTGTGAGGCAAAAGAAATCAGAGGAATTCAAGGCCATATCGGACAAACATAAGGCAAATGCGGCTAACAAAGTGTACAATCATATTATGGGGCCAGGAGGATACCGCCTTTCGGAGCCTAAGTGGCAGAAGATGGAGGATGACCTGAGGGCGCGAGGAATCCCTCTAGGTACAGAGGGATGGGACCCTAGGGCCAAAAGCTGGTGGTACGGGCATGGGGGAACGCTAGACCCGGTGACAGGGGAGTGTGTTCCCCGAGACACAAAGTTTAAACCCACCCAAGCCCTTATTGACGCAATGAGGGATGCTCAAGAGGGGAAGATCAAGTTCAACAGAGAGAATGATGCGCTGACAAAAGCCCTCAGGAATCCTGAACACCCAGGACGTGTACGAGCCAAAGGCGTCATTCCGTGGAAAGAAGGGGTTTCCCAGGAAAATGACCCCTACAGTTACAGAAGCCGTAAGAGAAAGGCGGATCGGGATGCAGATGTTGTGCCGCGGTTGGCATCGGAATTCGATGTGATGAAGAAAACCCTGAATGTACTAGTACAAGAAAGAGAGGCAGCTGGGACGCATGAAGATCATCCAGCGGATCTCGGAAGCCAGCAGCGGAGAAGCAGCGTGGCTTCCACGGAGGCCCCGCCGGCTAGTGCTGTTGCACCGGCGATCAATATTATTGCACCGGAGCCTCCTCGCTACCCCGTGGACGATGTAAAGGAGATGAAAGAATGTCATCTGCATTATCCAATTGGGAACATGTCCATGAAGGTAGCCATCGGCAGTGCTTTACCATGTTTACCTGGAGCACTCCACCACAACAACCCCATTCAAGATGGCTATGCTTGTGTCACGGTGAAGGACATGGTACAAGGGTTTGAGAACCTGGAGATTGACATCGCTACACCTAAAGGGGAGAGAAGACTTGGAGATGTCAAGCGCCAGTTCATTCTATGGAAAAAGAAGTTTATCAAGTTTCCAGGCGAGGCGCCAAGGCCAACAAGTCCACCCCCCTACGGTGGTGGTGGCGGTGGCGGTGGTGGTGGTGGTGGTGGTGGTGCTTCACCTACACCTCCTTCACGTCAGCCGACGCCGCCCCCCAATTCACCTCCGGCGGGTAAGTGATACGTCTCCGACGTATCGATAATTTCTTATGTTCCATGCTTGTTTTATGACAATACCTACATGTTTTGTTCACACTTTATATCGTTTTTATGCATTTTCTGGAACTAACCTATTGACGAGATGCCGCAGTGCCAGTTCCTGTTTTCTGCTGTTTTTGGTTTCAGAAATCCTAGTAAGGAAATATTCTCGGAATTGGACGAAATCAACGCCCATGATCTTAAAATCCCACGAAGCTTCCAGAACACCCGAGAGCCGCCAGAGGGGAGCCCTGGGGGCCCCAGATGACAGGCTGGCACGGCCAGAGGGGGGGCGCGCCGCCCTAGTGTCTGGTGGCCCCACAAGCCCTCTGACGCCGCCCTTCCGCCTACTTAAAGCCCCCGTCGTGAAAACCCTACCACGATCGATGAAAAAGCCACGGTACGAGAAACCTTCCAGAGCCGCCGCCATCGCGAAGCCAAGATCTGGGGGACAGGAGTCTCTGTTCCGGCACGCTGCCGGGACTGGGAAGTGCCCCCGGAAGGCATCTCCATCGACACCACCGCCATCTTCATCAACGCTGCTGTCTCCCATGAGGAGGGAGTAGTTCTCCATCGAGGCTAAGGGCTGTACTGGTAGCTATGTGGTTAATCTCTCTCCCTATGTACTTCAATACAATGATCTCATGAGCTGCCTTACATAATTGAGATCCATATGATGATGATTGTAATCTAGATGTCGTTATGCTAGTCAAGTGAATTTTACTTATGTGATCTCCGGAGACTCCTTGTCCCACGTGTGTAAAGGTGACAGTGTGTGCACCGTGTGGGTCTCTTAGGCTATATTTCACAGAATACTTATTCACTGTTATGAATGGCATAGTGAAGTGCTTATTAATACTCCCTCTGTTCCATTTTATAGTGCCTATTGTTTTTTGGCACGGAAATTAGCGCAAGAGTATTTTTTACACAAGACCCTTTGCTGAACGATTTGAGATCAACGTAAAATTTGGTAAATCCATATCTTTCTAACTTACCATAACAATTTTTGGGAGCTGAACGATTTTGGAACTGGACGGGGAGGGGTAATTGAAAAAAAGCTAAGCTACAACCTTATATTCTGAAACAAATGCCGAAAATCTATAGGCACTATATAAAGGAACAGAGGGAGTATCTCTTTATGATTGCAATGTGTTTTGTATCACAATTTATCTGTGTGCTACTCTAGTGATGTTATTAAAGTAGTTTATTCCTCCTGCACGGTGTAATGGTGACAGTGTGTGCATCGTGTAGTACTTGGCGTAGGCTATGATTGTGATCTCTTGTAGATTATGAAGTTAACTATTGCTATGATGGTATTGATGTGATCTATGCCTCCTTTCGTAGCGTGAAGGTGACAGTGTGCATGCTATGTTAGTACTTGGTTTGGTTATGTTGATCTGTCATGCACTCTAAGGTTATTTAAACATGAACATCGAATATTGTGGAGCTTGTTAACTCCGGCATTGAGGGTTCGTGTAATCCTACACAGTTAGTGGTGTTCATCATCCAACAAGAGGGTGTAGAGTCTAGCATCTATCTATTTATTCTGTTATGTGATCAATGTTGAGAGTCTCCACTAGTGAAAGTATGATCCCTAGGTCTTGTTCCTAAATACTGAAATCGCTGCTTGTTTACTGTTCTACTGCATCTGTACTTTCTGCAATATTACCACCATCAACCACACGCCAGTCCTGGACAGCAAAGCACTTTTCTGGTGCCGTTGCTACTGCTCATACTTATTCATACCACCTGTATTTCACTATCTCTTCGCCGAACTAGTGCACCTATTAGGTGTGTTGAGGACACAAGAGACTTCTTGCTTTGTGGTTGCAGGGTTGCATGAGAGGGATATCTTTGACCTCTTCCTCCCTGAGTTCGATAAACCTTGGGTGATCCACTTAAGGGAAACTTGCTGCTATTCTACAAACCTCTGCTCTTGGAGACCCAACACTGTCTACAGGAAAAGGAGGGGGCGTAGACATCAAGCTACTTTTCTGGCGCCGTTGCCGGAGAGGAAAGGTAAAAGGTACTCACACTCTGGTCCCAGGTAACCAAACACTTTTCTGGTACCGTTGTGATTGCTCGAAGCTATTTCCTTTAGATCCTGCAATTGCATCTTTTTGTTTCTTGTTTACACTAGTTAGGCATAATGGACAACCATGAGCTTCTTATTCTATTTCCTGATTTAAGACATGGATGGTTTGATGCGGAAATTAAAAAACCTATGGAATCTTATTTGCATGCTTGTAGCAATGATATTAGTATGAACGCTTTGAACACCATTTTTGCTAATGATATGGAAAATTCTAAGCTTGTGGAAGCTGGTTTTGATGAGCATGATATTTTTAGTCCCCCAAGCATTGAGGAGAAAATTTTCTTTGATGATACTTTGCCTCCTATTTATGATGATTATAATGATAGTAGTCTTTTGATGCCACCTACTATGGAGAGTAAATTTTATTATGATTATACTATGCCTCCTACACTTGATGAGAATAATAATGCTAGCTACTTTTTTGAATTTGCTCCCACTACAATTAATAAAATTGATTATGCTTATGTGGAGAGTAATGATACTTTTATGCATGAGACTCATGATAAGAATGCTTTATGTGATAGTTATATTGTTGAGTTTGCTCATGATACTACTGAAAGTTATTATGAGAGAGGAAAATATGGTTGTAGAAATTTTCATGTTACTAAAACACCTCTCTATATGCTGAAATTTTTGAAGCTACACTTGTTTTATCTTCCTATGCTTGTCACTTTTCTCTTCATGAACTTGTTTATTTACAAGATTCTTTTTCATAGGAAGCATGTTAGGCTTAAATTTGTTTTGAATTTGCCTCTTGATGCTCTCTTTTGCTTCAAATACTATTTCTTGCGAGTGCATCATTAAAACTGCTGAGCCCATCTTAATGGCTATAAAGAAAGCACTTCTTGGGAGATAACCCATGTTTTATTTTGCTACAGTATTTTGTTTTATATTTGTGTATTGGAAGTTGTTACTACTGTAGCAACCTCTCCTTATCTTAGTTTTATTGCATTGTTGTGCCAAGTAAAGTCTCTAATCGAAGGATGATACTAGATTTGGATTACTGCGCAGAAACAGATTTTCTTGCTGTCACGAATCTGGGTAAAGTTCTCTGTAGGTAACTCAGAAAATTATGCCAATTTACGTGCGTGATCCTCAGATAAGTACGCAACTTTCATTAGTTTTAAGTTTTCTCATCTGAGCAAGTCTGGTGCCTCTTAAAAATACGTCTTTACGGACTGTTCTGTTTTGACAGATTCTGCCTTTTATTTCACATTGCCTGTTTTGCTATGTTAGTTGGATTTCTTTATTCCATTAACTTCCAGTAGCTTTGAGCAATGTCCAGAAGTGTTAAGAATGATTGTGTCACCTCTGAACATGTGAGTTTTTGATTATGCACTAACCCTCTAATGAGTTTGATTTGAGTTTGGTGTGGAGGAAGTTTTCAAGGGTCAAGAGAGGAGGATGATACAATATGATCAAGAAGAGTGAAAGCTCTAAGCTTGGGGATGCCCCCGTGGTTCATCCCTGCATATTTCAAGAAGACTCAAGCATCTAAGCTTGGGGATGCCCAAGGCATCCCCTTCTTCATCGACAACTTATCAGGTCACTTCTCTTGAAACTATATTTTTATTCGGTCACATCTTATGTACTTTACTTGGAGCGTCTGTTTGTTTTTATTTTTGTTTTGTTTGAATAAATTCATCCTTGTGTGGGAGAGAGACACGCTCCGCTATTGCATATGGACAAATATGTCCTTAGCTTTACTCATAATATTCATGGCGAAGGTTGAACTGCTTCGTTAAATTGTTATATGGTTGGAAACAGAAAATGCTATATGTGGTAATTGGTATAATATCTTGAATAATGTGATACTTGGCAATTGTTGTGCTCATGTTTAAGCTCTTGCATCATATACTTTGCACCTATTAATGAAGAAATACATAGAGCTTGCTAAAATCTGGTTTGCATGTTTGGTTTCTCTAAGTCTAGATATTTTCTGGTGAGAGTTTGAACAACAAGGAAGACGGTATAGAGTCTTATAATGCTTTCAATATGTCTTTTATGTGAGTTTTGCTGTACTAGTTCATACTTGTGTTTGCTTCAAACAACCTTGCTAGCCTAAGCCTTGTATTGAGAGGGAATACTTCTCAGGCATCCAAAATCCTTGAGCCAAATACTATGCCACTTGTGTCCACCATACCTACCTACCACATGGTATTTCTCCGCCATTCCGAAGTAAATTGCTTGAGTGCTACCTTTAAAATTTCCATTCTTCACCTTTGCAATATATAGCTCATGGGACAAATAGCTTAAAAACTATTGTGGTATTGAATATGTACTTATGCATCTTATCTCTTATAAGTTGCTTGTTGAGCGATAACCATGTTCCCGGGGACGCCATCAACTATTTCTTTGTTGAATATCATGTGAGTTGCTATGCATGTTCGTCTTGTCTGAAGTAAGGGTGATTTATCATGATCAAATGGTTTGAGTATGCATATTGTTAGAGAAGAACATTGGGCCGCTAACTAAAGCCATGATCCATGGTGGAAGTTTCAGTTTGGACAACAAACCTCAATCTCTTATGAGAATATTATCTGTTGTTGAATGCTTATGCATTAAAGAGGAGTCCATTATATGTTGTCTATGTTGTCCCGGTATGGATGTCTAAGTTGAGAATAATCAAATGCGAGAAATCCAATGCGAGCTTTCTCCTTAGACCTTTGTACAGGCGACATAGAGGTACCCCTTTGTGACACTTGGTTGAAACATGTGCTATGCTATGATAATCCATGTAAATCCAAGCTAATTAGGACAAGGTGCGGGCACTATTGGTATACTATGCATGAGGCTTGCAACTTGTAGGATATAATTTACATAACTCATATGCTTTATTACTACCGTTGATAAAATTGTTTCTTGTTTTCAAAATAAAAGCTCTAGCACAAATATAGCAATCCATGCTTCCCTCTCCGAAGGGTCTTTCTTCTACTTTTATTGTTGAGTCAGTTTACCCATTTCCTTCTATCTCAAAAAGCAAACACTTGTGTGAACTGTGCATTGATTCCTACATACTTGCATATTGCACTTGTTATATTACTTTGCATTGACAACTATCCATGAGATATACATGTTACAAGTTGAAAGCAACCGCTGAAACTTAATATTCCTTTGTGTTGCTTCAATACCTTTACTTTGAATTATTGCTTTATGAGTTAACTCTTATGCAAGACTTATTGATGCTTGTCTTGAAAGTACTATTCATGAAAAGTCTTTGCTATATGATTCATTTGTTTACTCATGTCATTTACCATTGTTTTGATCACTGCATTCATCTCATATGCTTTACAATAGTATGATTAAGATTATGTTGGTAGCATGTCACTTCAGAAATTATCTTTGTTATCGTTTACCTACTCGGGACGAGTAGGAACTAAGCTTGGGGATGCTGATACGTCTCCGACGTATCGATAATTTCTTATGTTCCATGCTTGTTTTATGACAATACCTACATGTTTTGTTCACACTTTATATCGTTTTTATGCATTTTCCGGAACTAACCTATTGACGAGATGCCGCAGTGCCAGTTCTCGTTTTCTGCTGTTTTTGGTTTCAGAAATCCTAGTAAGGAAATATTCTCGGAATTGGACGAAATCAACGCCCAGGATCTTAAAATCCCACGAAGCTTCCAGAACACCCGAGAGCCACCAGAGGGGAGCCCTGGGGGCCCCAGACGACAGGCTAGCGCGGCCAGAGGGGGGGCGCGCCGCCCTAGTGTCTGGTGGCCCCACAAGCCCTCTGACGCCGCCCTTCCGCCTACTTAAAGCCCCCGTCGTGAAAACCCTACCACGATCGACGAAAAAGCCACGGTACGAGAAACCTTCCAGAGCCGCCGCCATCGCGAAGCCAAGATCTGGGGGACAGGAGTCTCTGTTCCGGCACGCTCCCGGGATGGGGAAGTGCCCCCGGAAGGCATCTCCATCGACACCACCGCCATCTTCATCAACGCTGCTGTCTCCCATGAGGAGGGAGTAGTTCTCCATCGAGGCTAAGGGCTGTACCGGTAGCTATGTGGTTAATCTCTCTCCCTATGTACTTCAATACAATGATCTCATGCGCTGCCTTACATGATTGAGATCCATATGATGATGATTGTAATCTAGATGTCGTTATGCTAGTCAAGTGAATTTTACTTATGTGATCTCCGGAGACTCCTTGTCCCACGTGTGTAAAGGTGACAGTGTGTGCACCGTGTGGGTCTCTTAGGCTATATTTCATAGAATACTTATTCACTGTTATGAATGGCATAGTGAAGTGCTTATTAATATCTCTTTATGATTGCAATGTGTTTTGTATCATAATTTATCTGTGTGCTACTCTAGTGATGTTATTAAAGTAGTTTATTCCTCCTGCACGGTGTAATGGTGACAGTGTGTGCATCGTGTAGTACTTGGCGTAGGCTATGATTGTGATCTCTTGTAGATTATGAAGTTAACTATTGCTATGATGGTATTGATGTGATCTATGCCTCCTTTCGTAGCGTGAAGGTGACAGAGTGTGCATGCTATGTTAGTACTTGGTTTGGTTATGTTGATCTGTCATGCACTCTAAGGTTATTTAAACATGAACATCGAATATTGTGGAGCTTGTTAACTCCGGCATTGAGGGTTCGTGTAATCCTACACAGTTAGTGGTGTTCATCATCCAACAAGAGGGTGTAGAGTCTAGTATCTATCTATTTATTATGTTATGTGATCAATGTTGAGAGTGTCCACTAGTGAAAGTATGATCCCTAGGCCTTCTTCCTAAATACTGAAATCGCTGCTTGTTTACTGTTCTACTGCATCTGTACTTTCTGCAATATTACCACCATCAACCACACGCCGATCCGGACGACAAAGCACTTTTTCGGTGCCGTTGCTATCGCTCATACTTATTCATACCACCTGTATTTCACTATCTCTTAGCCGAACTAGTGCACCTATTAGGTGTGTTGGGGACACAAGAGACTTCTTGCTTTGTGGTTGCGGGGTTGCATGAGAGGGATATCTTTGACCTCTTCCTCCCTGAGTTCGATAAACCTTGGGTGATCCACTTAAGGGAAACTTGCTGCTGTTCTACAAACCTCTGCTCTTGGAGGTCCAACACTGGCTACAGGAAAAGGAGGGGGCGTAGACATCAGTAAGCAGCCGCCGCCCCCCAGTCCTCGTCCGGCGGGTGATCAGACACCGCCCCCCAATCCACCTCCGGCGAAGAAGCAGAAGCAGTCCTTGACTATTAACCCGGACCATTATGTACCTAAGACCAAAAAGGTACCGGAGCCATCACTGAAGCCTCTCCCCACAAGGCCTTGGGAACGTAGTGCCGAGGAAACTAACGCAGCCGCGACTGCTGATTATGAGAAATGGAAGGCTGATATGAAGGCGAAAAGAGAGCCTGAGCCCAAGCCAGTATATTCTGACAAGGAAAAGAAGTGGGCTAAGTCATTTTTGAGCACACCGACCCAAGCCGCGAAGAATTTGCCTGACGACTATGCACGTGAACTTCGTAGGCAAGCACTCATGTTGAAGGAGAAGAAAGACTTGGCGGAGAAGCAGGAGAAGAAAGCCTTGGAGGAGGCCGAGAAAGAATTAGCAAGTAAAAAAGCGGGAAACGAGTTGCCCGAGCTCGGGGAACAAAGTAAACAATCGATCCCCCCGCTCATAGTGAAAGCCGTCGGTCCGGATGCTGAACTAATGGACCCCACAATCATAGCAGCTGCGGCAGAATAGGGAATGACTGTAACGGGTGCCAGAGAACAAGCGGCCCAGATCGGTATGACTCTTCGTGCACTGTTAGGCCTTGAGGAGGCGCCAATGAGTGTGGTAGTAATTACAGCAGGAAGAGGATCTACCTCCACAAATGAAAAATCTGCTAATTTGGTACAAGGGTTACATAAAAAATAAAGCCGCCAAAGAATATATTTATGCGGAAGTTAGACACGAGCATCACTTCAAACATTACTATGTAACAGTTCATCTGAGTGAATTGTTCCAGTCTGCTCAATCTGCGCGAGCTCGACAAATCTATCATCAGTTGCTATGTTCTGTAAGTGATTTATTTCTACCCCATCTCGTTCATTGTCCGCACTATATATATATATATATATATATATATATATATATATATATATATATATATATATATATTGTCCTAACTATATTGTTGTGTACGCTATTAATTATGCAGAATGAAGCTTAGGGAATGCATAATAAGGAACATCCATGATGTTGGGTTCATTGACCCACAAATTGTTAATGGATATGTGTTAGAAAAACACCCCGCCGACGTGGAGCAAGACCTGTGGCTTTTTCTTACAAGGCAGGAACTCAAAAGTGATATTCTATTTCCTTACCATTTTGGGTGAGTGTTTCTGTTTTGAGCACATTCTCTTTTGTTTACTCCATGCATGGTATGTGGCTAATCGATGAGTTATGCATGACTGTGGATGTATCGTGTCCGCAGGTTCCACTGGATTCTGCTAGTAATTCAATTTCACACCTCCACAGTTCTCGTCATCGACTCTCTGAATATGGATCCAAAGCTTTGGGTCGACATGAGAAAAATGATGCAAAAGTAATTATTTTCATTCATTTGCGCTCTATATCGATCGGCCTATTTCGTTCATTTCCTAATATCAAGTAACTAATTAATAACTCTCTTGTTCATTTAATTTTCTTTGCCTCGTAGGGTTTGGAGACGGTTCGCAGATGAAAGGGTCGGTGAATTCAAAAAAGAACTACAATTTAGAAGGTCAGTGACTGGGGATACTCAGCCACCGGGGACCAATCTATGTGGATACTATGTTTATGAGATGATCCGGAGATACACCTCTGAGCGGCAGCCGTCTGATAACAATGTCAAGAGGAATAACCTCCGGAAGACGCTTAGTCCAGAAGCTCGCTTCCGACCACTTCAAGAGGAACTAGCAGGATGGTTCATGAGGGAAGTCCTCCATCCTAAAGGAGAACACTATTACGAGGACGTAGAACTTCTGATGCAGTAAATTATGTATGGAAACTTGTTCAAAATTGTATATGGTCATCCGATATTGAATATATATTGTATATTCCTCTTGAATTCTTTTTGGTTCTAATTTCAAATTTGTTTGAAATTGTACATTCATATGCATGTATGTAGTACCGTAGAATATGTGAAACTCCTTCAAAATTAAAATAAAACAATAAAAATTATAAAGAAACCAGATTTAGGGGGGGCTAAAACCCTAAACCTGCGGCAGCCTTTAGTCGCGGTTGGCCAGAAGAACCGCGACTAAAGGTCATCCACCCCGACGGTCGCCTGGCGCCCACGTGGACGGGCCTTTAGTCGCGGTTCGTAAGCAACCGCGACTAAAGGGGAGGGGGGCTTTAGTCGCGCATATTTAATACCGGTTGCGCAACCGGTATTAATGGCCGTTGCGAACCGCGACTATTGGCCCTTTTTCCACCGGTGGATCCAATCCTTCATATCCAAACGGCCGCCATGAACGACATGTTTTGCCGGGACAGCCAAATGCTCACGGCAGAATCTACGTGCTGATAACGTATTAGAGTATAGAGAGAAGAGATACAAAAGAATGGAGCAAATGATTCTCTTGTTTCATTGCAATGTGAGAGACCCACTTATATACAGGGTGAAGGGGTGTGTTGGGGAGATATCTCTTCCCCAACAGACACCTCCTGGGAGGCATCCCTCCCAATACAATTGATCACATGTTTTATTTCACAACAAAAACGTCAAAGTGTCAAAACTTTTGGAAATAGACTTTTGCCCGCTATATTAGTATAGCAACCGCACCGATAAAAGAGTTCGAAAACAAGGAAATGCTAAAACACCAACATACACATGTCCAAAAAAAATGAAGGCAACGGTGAAGCGACTAAACGATGATGGCCCACAATCGTTGCACTCTCCGTCATTGTTCCGCCGAACTTCAAGCACAACGAAATGCCCCGTATCGAGAAGCTCCTTCAAGAAAGGACACGCCGCCGACCTAGATCGATCCTAGAGTTTCTCCGTTACCAATGAACAAGAAATTTTCAGGACAACTTTCAAGTTATCGTCACTACGATCTTGAAGTCATCGTCATTAGTCATTTCGAGACACCGGCAGGTATCGGGTGGCACACACTCTCCTATCCCACCGCTCTCCTCTCTCCCTCCTCCTCCTTGAGAGTCCTCCAAGAGAGACCGGGCCGAATCCGAGCCCTCTCCGGTGGCGCTGCCGGCTGGAGATGGCGAAGGGGAGGCGCCGGAGTTGTACATAGGGTTATGTTTAAGTGTCTCGGCGGTCTGCCGGTAGTTTGGAGTAGGGCACGAGATCTTTGGGGTCAGATCTGGTGCATTTGGGTGTGGAGGTCTTGTCTCGTCGAGCTCCGGCGGCCGGAGAAGGCGAGCTCCTCCACCTCGGGGATCTCCGTCAATAAGATCCTGCTTTGCTGCTGCTGGATTTGGTGTGCTTTGCTACTCTGGTTTCCTCCTCTGGACGGCCATGGAGGCGAGGGGATGAGAAAGCTAGGGGCTAGCTCAGCGGATCCTACAGTCAGCCGGAGGTCAGCTTCTTCCCTGGCGCTTCAACGCGGTGCCAGGCAATCACAGGTGAGGTCCTTCCCTCTGCTCCTGAGGTGGGAGATGGGGAAGTTCTCCGCATATGTGAGGCCTCCCTTCAATAAGCGTCGTCGCCTCTTCTTCGTTGGAGGCCAACCACTGTCGATGCTCCTCTCGGCCGGCCTTGGTGGCGAGGGAGAAGAGCATCTGCTGGTGGATCTGGCGACCGAGCAGAGGCTGCCCAAGAGGTGCTATAGAGCTGCAACTTCTTCTTCGTCGTCGATGCGGGGGCGGCGTCCATCTCGAGAAGCTCTTCAACGGGGGACTTATGCCGGCGGCAACGCCCTGCCCCCGTATCATATGGTCGATTAGCGGCCCTTCTCCTGGATATCCTACTTCCCAGAGACCAAGAAGTCTGAGGGAAAGAATTTTTGCTCCTGCCACGACGCCGGACCAAGTGGTTTGTCCCCGGCGCCGGTGTCTGTTCGGTGGTGGAGCAACTCGACGACGATTTGCTGCACTGGCGGTGCTGTGCACGAAGGACCTGATTGCTTTTTCCTCATTTCCTGCGGGGTCTTTTCTGTAAAAGCTATCTCCTTATCTAGAAATGCCCTGGTCTGTAGGGGTTTTTCTGCAAATTGTAATCGCCACTTAGTCAATACTAGCAGCTTCTAGGGTCTTTTTACCCTATCTTGTTCAAAAAAAAGAGACACCGGCAGGTGAGCTGATCTACGGAAGGTAAGAGCATCCCCACTCGTCTCCCCGATGAGGCCCCCGAGCGACGTTTTTCCCATCCGGACGGCGAAATTCGGCCCAGTCGCGCCCCCGGTTCCTCTATTCCGTCCGGATTTGGGCCTTCATCCATCCGGCAAGCCCACGCGATCCCCGATCCCCCGAGGCGTGCTCGGGGACTCCAGACGAAGCGAAAGCGCGCGAAACATCGAGAAATCTCTCCCGCGCTTTCGCCTCTGCTTCGCCGCAGAGATGGACCCGGCCAGTCAACGGCACACGCATCGTCTTCCGTGCGTAGTAAAGGCCGCCGCTGGTCAGCTCGCCGCGGACGCGTCGCATTCCATGCGGCATTAAATCGCCGGCTCCAGCCCCTCCTAAATACCCCGCTCGCCGCGACGAGTAGCACCACTCTCCCCCTCGACTAGTTCCATGGCATTCAACGAGGAAGACGGCGCGGCCAACAACGGCTTTCCCCGCCGGTCGCTCCACGCGTGGGAGGGGCACCTCCTCCACCAGGCGGGGTACCCCTGCCCGCCGGACACGAGGCCTCCCGGCGGCGGGTGGCGGCTAAGTGCGGGCGGCGTGCCAATCCCGCCGCCGCCCCAGGGACACGCCCTCGACGTCGCCATCGAGGAGGTCCGGCTGACCTTGTCGGACCAGGACCGCGCCCAGCCACAGTTCCACCCCAACAACTACACGACGTGGAATTCCTTCTTCCTGCGGCGGCGGGAGCGGGAGCTCGCCTCCTACGACGGCCCACCGCCTCCGCCTCTGCGCAACAACGCAGCTGGGCGCCGGCGTTGGTGGAGCGCGCCGGGTCGGTCGCTCGAGGCCGTCCTCGAACACATCGAGGGAGGCAACTATCCCGTTCTGACGATGCCCCCGCCGTCGAGGGTATCGGCCAGCCGACGCCGGGGAAGCAGTTGGCAGCCACGGCGCATGGCTGCCAGCTCGTCGTCGTCCGGCTCGGCGTCGAGGTCCGCGCCGATCTCCAGGTCGGCGCCATCATGGGCGCCGGTGAAAACGGAGCAGCCTTCCCCGCCGAGCACTCGCGCGCGCAGCGGCGGCAGGATCGTCATCCGCGAGACGTCGACGCCACACGGCCACCTCCGCCTGGTTCGCCCCAAGCGCGAACCAGGCACCTCCGACGAGCGGAAGCGCAAGCCGGCGAAGGTGAAGGTGGAGGAGGTCAACGATGCCGAGGACGCCGCAATCCTCGAGGCCGTCGTGACGAGGTCCCTCCAGGACCTCGTCCCCGCCGACAACGCCATGCCCCTCGACCAGGTCTGCGCCTGGTCGAGGGAGCAGTGGGAGAAGGAGGAGGCGGAGCTGACGTGGGCATAACCCTTCGGGTACTCGACATTGCCATACCCGGTGCAAACTATGAAGCTGGACCAG
Organism: Lolium rigidum; assembly: GCF_022539505.1. Classification (NCBI taxonomy): domain Eukaryota; kingdom Viridiplantae; phylum Streptophyta; class Magnoliopsida; order Poales; family Poaceae; genus Lolium; species Lolium rigidum. The sequence continues at coordinate 55,612,479 of NC_061514.1, read as the reverse complement.
CACAAGGACTCGACGAGCTGGACCTGCACGCGCCTCAACTTGGACTACAAGGAAAGAAGATTCCAACACGAATCCTACTAGAACTCTTGTAAACCCTAGCTTGGCTGATATATAAAGCCAGGCAGGGGCACCCCTTAGGGGACATAATCAGAAACATAGATCATGGAGGCGACACGCCTAGACACCGCAACCCGCGGATTAGAACTAGACTAGATCCAACAACTCCGCCTATGGCGTCCCCCTGTACACATATATTCATATACTGGAATGCTAGAAGGACGTAGCGATCCTCCACCGCGGGGACTTGAACCTGGGTACGTCGTGTACCGTCTCGCTCCCGGAACTTCCGTCGTCGGCTTTCTCTAAAACCCAAGCCTCTCATGGTGGGCATTGCCGAGGAACCGCATCATCAATTGGCGCCGTCTATGGAAATGCGACCCTAGATTTTGTCATCCGGGCGGGATCTCTTATCTTCAACAAGTTTTTGTGGATCGTATCCGACATCTCATCAACAACAAGAAGCTATACTCAACCGTCGTGCTGGACCTACGCATAGGCTTGATCTACTGAGATGATATTCGCAGCGGCAGAATTTTTGCCTAACAAAGCCCAGCAGAACCGGCCAAAGCTTGGACAATCTCATACAGTAAATAAAATCAGCGCTTGGATCTGGACGGAAGGAAGAAGAAAGAAAAAATCGTATGGGCAAACTTGGTAGACTACAACGCAGTGCACCCGACCGATTCCAACGCAGTGCCTCCGGAAGCTTTGTCACGACTAGCTTTCTCGTCCAAACATGGCCGCGGCCTAGTGCGTTCCGTCATAATCAACCTACACGCGGTGTTCAGCCGCGGAAGAAAAAGATAGAAACGTTCGGCAGCGCCCCGCAGAACATGTTCTCTACAAGGCATCCAAGAAGGAAGGAAAGGCAATTGGCTAAGGAAAAAAAGACTACTACCGTACGCGTTAGTAAGGAGTAAAGAAAAAAAAAAGAGATCGACCAAATACCTTGCCAGACTCATCAAAAAGAAAAAAGAAAGGAGGATGAGTTCGATCTCAAGACGAATCAGTAGACGAATCAGAAGCTCTAAGACGAAAAAGAAGAAACTGCCAAGACAACGCATAGATTGGATCAAATTCGAAGATGAATCAGCAACCTTTTCGTGAAGCTCCATTGATTAAAGAAAAGAGATCATTAATGCAGCTCCTTGAAGATCAAGCTACAAAAAAAAAAATTCGGGGATTCATCATGACGGCTCGGTCCCGTATTTTTTGGGTCACCTCGTCACAGGCAACACAATGTCTGGCGACTCTAGGGAGTGTTCATACTGATATCACCGGCCATCATACGACTTTGTTCGTCGCTCGACCTCATCCATCGGACCGGTCATTATCAACCAGTCGTCTGATAAAAAACACCAGATTGAAACAAAGCTTCGACTGCTCTGCTCGGTTGATCGCGCCCGCCATCGCGCACTAGTTGCACTCGGGGCTTACCTGTCTTGCACCCGATATTGCAGACTCGATATATTCGGGTGCTCGCCCGTGGTGGATTGGACATATCAACTGCGTCTTCTTCACCGACCACGCCGGGCAGGCGCCGTGCGGCTACATCGAGTATTTCTGGTCGGACTACTATTTCAACTGCGCCAGCCGCATAGACTATCTTGGATGGCGCAATTATTTCGACTGCGCTCGCCACGTGGATTATCTTTGGCCGTGCAACTATTTCGACTGCGCGAACTAAGTGTTCCTCTTTCTTTCGCCACACCCGATGATTGGGAAGGCGCCATTACATCATTCCCTCTGGAGCGCTGGAATTACTCGGGAGCTCTAGGAGTGTTTTCAAACTATTGCGTTTACTCCCATCGGGAGCATTGGAATTCAAGAAGACATGAAGATTCGACTGTGCTCACGGTCCCTTGAAGATTCGACTGTGCTCACGGTCCCTTGAAAATTCGACTGTGCTCACGGTCCCTTGAAGATTCGACTGTGCTCCTCGAGCATGCCGCTCGCTACCGCCGGCCTGCGACTCCTCCATCTGGTGCCCCCGTCCCCGTCATCGACCTCGAGGAGTCCAACGACGAGTGGTACAAGCCGTCGCCGTCCCCACCGAGCAACGGTGGCCGGTGGGGAGACCCCGGCCAGGGCACTAGCAGCCAGGCGGCGGCGGCGCCGCCACGCTTCGACGACGACGGCTCCGACGATGATGGCGGCGATGGTGACGGCGACTACACGGTGTTCTACCGCCATTTTGGCATGTAGAGCGCCGTGATTTAATATTTAAAGTTGTATTCCCCGGCCGAATTCGAAATATATTTGAATCCTCTATGTATGAACTTCGCCATCTATATAGTAAATATTATTAAATTCAGTCTAAATTCAAACGTGTTTATTCGTATTTCGTCAAGCTTTCGTTTTTCGAAATTAGATCGACGTCTTCGCCTGAGATCGCGGCTGGGAAACTGGTCCTCCGCACGTCAATTTTACATCCAATCCAAACGAAATTTACTCCAAATTTTGGAGTGGGAAGGACAAACGAGTGGAGATGCTCTAACAATGTGTTAAACCTAGGGTGTACATTCTCTTCGACAGAACATTCCCGGCGCACCATGATTAAACTATGTATACTTTTCGTTGTGGCGGAAGCTCCATCTTTTGGCACTCTGCGAGGGCCACACTGCAGTCACCAGGCCAAGACAAAACGAAACGCAACCACTATTCTTTCCGTTCGTCCGCTTCTCAAGTTCTGAACGCGTGTCCCGTAATCCAGAGCTCGGTACTGCCACGTTGCCGGAAAACGGTCGACCAGCCGGCTCCGTGTTTTCAAGCAGCTTCGATCGACATTCTCTATGGGAGAAGGTAGATAAAAAAAAGGAGTTTCATATCAGTCGACTGTGCGCCCGTCTTCTCCTGGAAAGGAGAAAATCCGGCGTATCAAAGCCATACGTGCGTGTAGATATCGATCGGCGAGATAGCGACGTTTGTCTGCCCGGCTTTGTATATGTCGGTCGTCCGCTAAGGATCGCCACGTCCCGTTCTACTTTCGGAAGGAACAGCTACGTGTTTGTTTCCAGAAGGAGTACAAAAGGATTTAGATTCGGCGCCAATCACAATAATTCAAATTTCACGATACAGTTAACCAGTTGAGACCGTCGTGTATGTGTTGCAGACTTGCAGCTCGAAAGAATGTGAAGCATTTCACCAAGTGTCCACGCGATATATGATCGTAGAAAAAACACTTTTCTTGAAATAACAACTGTACAGCATTATTAACGTTCCAAAACTACCTTTTTTTTTGTCTTGAATAGTGTTATTATTAATAAGAAAGGGATAAATTACATGTAATTTTGAACGCATGTGTAGGAAATGCTAGTGTATCTATATATCTCATCAATTCGACATATTGCAAACGCGGCAAAAAAGCTCTAAGCCCGTGTGTACGTATCATCTGAATTTCAAGTTGGCTATGCAAAGTGTTGATGAAACTTTGCAGAGAACATGCGCATCTTGAGAAACCGCTACATGCATTGTTCACAATGGACGCATGCTTGTTAAATTTTAATATCCAGCTCCAACAAGTCATTTAAAATGTATAGCAGCACAACGGTGATTTAAATTTTAACACAAATACATAAAGTAAATCTTCTTTTAACAAGGGAATGGGCCTAGTTGCTTCATTATTTTAGTCGGTGGGGGCTATAGTTTACAGAGGACACCAAGGAAAACTGAAATTAAAGAGTGGTCCTCGAAACATACAAAAGAACCCAAAAAATCAGAGGAAAAGCAATCTGGTTCTTCTACTCCAGCAGCAGAACCGCGACTCCACCAGCAGAACCGCGACTCTACCGCTTGCCGGCCACCCTCACCACCACAGGGGACGAGACCACTTGGGGCAACAAGCATGCTGAGCGTGAGTATGAATCCTTGAAGGGGCCTCCGAACTGGAGGTTAAAAGAACACAATCCATGGCATCTTGGGAGGCCACCTCTTTGGCCGTAAATCATGGTGGCAAGCCATGTCCCACCATATGTGGATCTCCACTATGTAGCTTCAAACTTCCCCACGATGACCTAGATCTATCGATAGTGCTGACATCAGACTCCTCCCTGTCATCACCAAGGTGACGAAGATGAAGAAATTTACCGCTCGCACCGCACCGCCCTAGGAAGCTGCCCTGAGCATTCGACTTATTGACGGAGTCCACGTCGGAGCCTCTCGCCACAGCCCTCAGCTCCGACCGACCATGGCGATGAGGAGAGCTCCCAAGTAGCATGAGATTTGAACGAGATGATCTAGGGCTCTCCCTTCTACTGCATACAACTGAAGACCAGCATCACACCAAAAATGAACCTAGACTACCCTATACAACCTACGTTGTGCATCCCCTTCCATGCCGGCCAACAACATCGCCAGAGAGGAGAGTGGAGCGAGCAGGGATTTCTTTTACCGACCCTCACGGACTGTGCGGTGGAGACAAGAGACGAGCGAGAGGCAGAGAGCGGTGTGAGGTGTGGTTAAAATTTTATCCTATTATACATAAAGTAATATGTATGATATGTATGATCAAAGTAAACAAAATTAAAGAAATAATCATTTGTGATTTGTAGAGAAAAAAACTAGCTTTTCAGGAACACCTGAATAGGTTATTTATCAATCCATGCATACACTTATTTTTGGTTGCATCATATTTTTTATTGGAAAAGAAGAAATAGCCTCAGCTTCTTCATCGGTTAATGCAAGCGACATTTTATTACTTTTATTGTACCACTATCTACATGGATACATGTTTTATTATTTTGAAGCATAAAAGGTGCAAAACCACACTAAGATGTGGTGGTAAAGTCTGGAGGTGGTTTAAAGGTGCTTAATATTGCAACACCACCACCCTCTTAGCTCTATATTACTTTTTCGTCCAAACTCTTCACGTGTGTGTGCGCGCCAGTGGGCGTGGGCGTGTGCACGTGCGTGTGTGTGCGCGTGTGAAAGACCATTCGATTCATTTTAAAAAAATATTTTTAATTGTATAATTTTTGTGGCATAGAATTCATATATGTTGATCAAATTTATGATTAAATGTTTTCTTATGTAGTTTTGATTCATCGGTATGCAAGGACTACATTGGGTTTGATTCCTCGTTAAGTAGTTCTGATTCAACGGTATGCAAGAATTACTTCATCAGTATGTAGTTTTGATTCATATTTTTCTCTCAAAACGCAAATTCACACAAAGAAAATCCCAAATATACAAAATACACCACCCACCTACATTTGGACGTTGATCGGACAGTAGAATTAGGTACATTGCTTCAACATGGAGTTCTTCCTTTCTTACGTACCAAGTCGATCTGCATACGATCTGCCTTTTTTGTATATATAGTCAAACAAAGCATGAGCTTTTTGATTTGTTGCACCTACCACTACCCGTTTTAGAATGTGTATGAGTGCATCCAGCGAGTTTCCCCTTGTCTTTGGGTTTGGTTTGTGCTTTGTCTCTCTTTTGTTACCCAGAAACTATTGCCAAGGTGAGGCTCTTTTGCTTTGGCCGGTCTTGGGATTGGGAGGTCGATGTAACGGCCAGCGAAAGAAGTGAACTCACTTGTCTGATTTCGTTTGCAAGTACTACACGCGCTCCATGCTTTCGGGCTTCCGTAGAGAATGCACTGTGGTATCAGGGAAAGCAGACGGAGGCGAATGATCGAATAAAGTGATTTGCTGTTCCAGTTCTGTCCAAGCTTTACCTATTCAAGTTCAGAATGCGTTTTAATTAGTCAGCAGCTTAAACCAAATTTTCTGGATGTAGATACTCCAAAACCCAATTAAACATACTTCGGTAGTAAGTTACATAGTTATCCGCAGAAAGTTTTTAAGGGAGAGTTTCCTTTAGACTATTCATTTAAAAATTGTAATTTTTATCTAAGCTATATAATTTCGAATTTGTCAATAAAAAATAGCACGTATCTATGTGCGTCCTCACCCGCAATTTACTTTTACTTTTTTTAAGCGCTAGAAATACGAATTTAAGGCCGGCAAGTTATAGGGTTTATGAGTACCAATGTCCTTCGGTAGCTTTTGGGTTCTTTGATTTGCAAGTACAACTAGCAGTATGTGTAAAGAGCAGACGTACGATTAGCTACTTTGAAAAATGCCATTCGGTTCAGTTTCATTGCTTTGTGTGGCCGTACGTGTAAAGCTCGGGCCTTTAATCAGCTCGAGGAAAAATGCGAGTGAGCTCCTCCTGGAAAGTAAAAAGATAAGAAGCCAGTTGTTGGAATTAGCTACGGAGTACATTACCTAGGATGAAAGTCCATGGAGAGGGCAAATCATGCATGTTCTGCACCAGCGTTCCATGCGGTCGAGAATATATGCTTTGTGTTAGCAGTACTGTTAATCGACGTGTTCACGTTAGGCCGATCCATGGCATGGCATCCTCACGAGGGGCCACATGGACAGCTTAAGCTCATTCATGAAACATGATTAATTCTTTGACCCGAAGATTAAATGATTAGAATGGTCGGTAGGGTTGGATCCAACGCTCCCTATTTTATTGCGCGAAGCTTCCGTGAATAGATTAACACCAAAAATTTAAAAATGCTGATGAACTAGGTGACATATGCTGTTGTATAAGATGTCAGGTGAGATGGCCAGTTGGCAAGACTACTGACCCATATAACCGTGCCCGTGTGTTTAGGAAGAAGAAGAAGAAGAAAATGGGGCCCTCCCGTCCACCACTATGCTGTAATCCCAAATGGAGGTACCGGGGACTATACCACCGAAATAAGGGCTTGTTGGGATAGAGATTTAGTGTACATGGATATCAGTGATCTTTTTATTAAAAAACTTCCAAAAAACATATTTCTAGGTTTTATTTTTTAAAAAAAAATCATGATGTAGCTAGTAATATATCTCACAAACTTGCAAATTTTCAATTGGTAATAATGTGTAGTTTGAGCTAGCTCAGAAAACAAAACATTTGAAATTGAGATTTTGCACTTTAGTGGGATATATCATTAGCTACTTTTAGAATTTTATTTCATATTTTTTAAAACCTGTAAATATAAATTTTATAATATTTTAATATGCCGACAACACTACTGCTTAGGACTGAAAATGTCTTCTAGCTTGTTCGGTTACTCTCCACGCCAAGTGGATTAGAGAGTATTAGAGTCGATAAAAAAACTTATAAGAACATTTTGGTTTAAAGGGGATTGACACGGATTGGTAAGTATTGATCGAACTGTATTTCATGCCATTCCCTACCAACCCCTCCTAGCTTGGGTCTAACCGAACAAGGTCTAAAGGATTTCATACCCTTCAATTCATTTCAAACCTCATATAATCGAACAAGGCCTAAAGAAGATCGGACAAAATGGGTCACCGTATGTCAGATTTTGCCGGCGTGCCTCAAAGTGGTGATCCAGTTTGCCCCCTGCGCGCCTTTCGGTCAATTTTTACACCAAATTGCGAAGGAATTTCGGTTAGGGAGACACATGTCCGCCAAGGGCCAGCCGGTCAGCCTCCCGCCTATCGTGCAATTCTTTTTAATCACTCCGTCGGCATCCTGCTACGACACACAACCCTCTCTCCGGAAGAGACCCTCAGCGCAGTAGACCAGAACCGCCACCATGCTCGCGTTGCCGAAGAGGTGGAGGTGTCGCACGGAGAACGCCCACAAGGTAGGGTCCTCGTTGGGCAACCGTTCCACGACTTCTTTCGTGCGTGGACCACGAAGGAGCCGGTGCGCCACCAGGTACGTGAACATATCCATGGATCACGCGCAAGCGTACTTTGATGTGTACACCGTCTTGCCATTGCCCGACCTCCACCTTCTTAACTGGTGGCACTTGTATAATTATTTACATAACAATTTTGGTCGTTGTGTATAATTATTTTTATTGCAAAAATGTAAAAAGCCCGACGGCTGCGCAAACAAAATTCGTCACACCGTTTGGTGCATAGCACAAACATGGCTGATCATTGTCCGCCACACCCTTCGAGCAACAAAATTCGTCACACCATTTGGTGCATAGCACAAACATGGTGATCCTCATCCGTGACACCCTTCAAGTGAACAAGAACGAACATATTTCTTATCTAATTTAGAACTAGGTTGTATGGCTATCATGGTAAGGGCTTGTTTGGTACTAGTGATTTTACGGGGCTTTGTGGGGATAATTCTCTAGGGGTTTGAGTGAAATCCCTACCTTCATCTAATTCCCACAAATTGCAATCCCTAATAGGGGTAGACTATTAGAGCTCGAGGAAAATACACTAAATTTAGGAAAAAGTGTGGATTAAACTAGGCCGATACTCTAGTACGAGACATGGTTTTAGAAATAAGTTGGGATTTAGGGTTTGGTGAGAATTTATCCCCACGAAATTCTAGTACCAAAGAAGACCTAAGGAGTAAATTGTATGGATACTATTCAAATTATCATTAGTGCAAACCCGTAGTTTCCACTACCGTATAACCTTCGTGTTCGTTCCACACAAAGTAGCATAGAGATGCATCTTGTTCTCGGCTCCTCCTTCCATCATTCCTCCTTCCACGCACTACTCTTCCCGTTCAAGATTATAAGGTGAAGAGAAAAACGCATCCGCGTTCCCAATTCTTTCACCTTTGCGGTGCATTTGAATACTTGAATGCTATTGATCCTAGACAATGGTGCAAGGCTTTCTTTGAGGATCTGCCCAAATGTGATTTGCTTCTGAACAACATATGTGAAGTATTCAACAAGTGAGTTACTCCTCTATTTATTTATTTATTTTCTCATGCATTGGTCAGTACCTTGAGAACCCTGCATTTATCTTTACTTATTTATCCATGTAGGTATATACTTGATGCTAGAGAACTGCCTGTAGTTACTGGTTTGAAAAAGATTAAAGATCAATTAATTCTTAGGTTTTTTAGCAAACGGAAGGAACTTGGTGAAATGTGTGGCTCCATTTGTCCTAAGATAAGAAAGAAATTGGACAATAATATTAACTTTGCCAGCAATTATGAAGCGCTGCCTGCAGCAGAAGATTTGTTTAAAGTTACTGGGTTATATGGTGAATATGAGGTGCACATTGGGAAGATGGAATGCTCTTGTAGGGCTTGGCAATTGTCTGGAATTCCATGTAGACATGCATGTGCAGCTTTTAGGCATGAAAGGATAAAACCTGAAACCTGTGTGCACAAATGCTATAGTTTGGATGCCTTCAAATCTGCTTACAGTGAGGTAATCATGCCATGTAGTGATCCTAGAGTTTGGAAGAAAATGAATGGTCTTGAAATAAAACCACCTAAATATGACAAGAAAGTGGGTAGGCCTAGTAAGAAGAGAAAGAAATGCCCACTGGAGGAGGAAGATGGCACAAGGATTAGTAGGCACGGCATCATTGGACATTGCAGTGTGTGCAATCAAACTGGCCACAACAAGAGAAAATGTCCAGAAAGAGAGAGGAGCAACCAACCTACAGGGGAGCAAGCAGGTCAACCTGAGCCTGAGCAAGAAGGTCAACCTGAGCCTGAGCAAGAAGGTCAACCTGAGCCCATTCATGTAGTATATCCTGATGATGAAGAGCAAAAGCAACCTCCTAAGAAAATGCCAGTAAAAAGGAAGTGTAGTGCCAAGGTAAAATACTACCAATTCTCTTTTTCCATTGCAAACTATAGTTGTATCTCAAATTTTATCACATTTCTGTAGAAACAAATAATGCCACACACTGCCACAGCGAGTATTGTGGCATCTGCAATGAGCTATGACATCACAACCTCTACTGTTATGCAAGTTCTACAAGACCAAGTGAGTCAGTTATATGAAATTCAATTGATATTCAAGCCACAAACATTTCAATAACTAGTGCTGCACTTGATCTGTAGGCAGTAGCAACACAAATGTCACAGACTTCACCACCAGGTCCTCTACCCGAGAGTCAGTTCATACCGAGCTGCATAGCAGATCTCCCACCTCCAAGGGCAGGCACCAAGACACTAGGTTTATCAAGGCAAAGGAAGAAGCTTGCTTCTACGAAGAAGAAAAACTGATGCTCAGTAGTTAGGTTCAAGTATTTTGAATAGATTTGCCATATTTTGCATAGGTTTGTGATGTCTACGGGAGCTTCTATTCTTGTAGACAGTGTTGGGCCTCCAAGAGCAGAGGTTTGTAGAACAGCAGCAAGTTTCCCTTAAGTGGATCACCCAAGGTTTATCGAACTCAGGGAGGAAGAGGTCAAAGATATCCCTCTCAAGCAACCCTGCAATCACAATACAAGAAGTCTCTTGTGTCCCCAACACACCTAATACACTTGTCAGATGTATAGGTGCACTAGTTCGGCGAAGAGATAGTGAAATACAAGTGGTATGAATGAATATGAGCAGTAGTAATGGCACCAGAAAATAGCTTGCTGGCATGTAGTAAGTAAACATGCAGCAGAACAGTAAATAAATGGAGATTGCAGTATTTGGAAACAAGGCCTAGGGATTATACTTTCACTAGTGGACACTCTCAACATTGATCACATAACAGAATAGATAAATGCTATACTCTACACCCTCTTGTTGGATGATGAACACCACTAATTGCGTAGGATTACACGAACCCTCAATGCCGGAGTTAACAAGCTCCACAATATTCGATATTCATGTTTAAATAACCTTAGAGTGCACGATAGATCAACACAACTACACCAAGTACTAACGTACCATGCACACTGTCACCATCACACTACGAAGGAGGCATAGATCACATCAATACTATCATAGCAATAGTTAACTTCATAATCTACAAGAGATCATAATCATAACCTACGCCAAGTACTACACGATGCACACACTATCACCATTACACCGTGCAGGAGGAATAGAGTACTTTAATAACATCACTAGAGTAGCACATAGATAAATAGTGATACAAAACACATTGCAATCATAAAGGGATATAAATAAGCACTTCACTATGCTATTCATAACAGTGAATAAATATTCTGTGAAATATAGCCTAAGAGACCCACACGGTGCACACACTTGTCACCTTTACACACGTGGGACAAGGAGTCTCCGGAGATCACATAAGTAAAACCCACTTGACTAGCATAATGACATCTAGATTACAAGCATCATCATATGAATCTCAATCATGTAAGGCAGCTCATGAGATTATTGTATTGAAGTACATGGGAGAGAGATTAACCACATAGCTACCGGTACAGCCCTTAGTCTCGATGGAGAACTACTCCCTCCTCATGGGAGACAGCAGCGTTGATGAAGATGGTGGTGGAGATGGCAGCGGTGTCGATGGAGAAGCCTTCCGGGGGCACTTCCCCGTCCCGGCGGCGTGCCGGAACAGAGACTCCTGTCCCCCAGATCTTGGCTTCGCGATGGCGGCGGCTCTGGAAGGTTTCTCGTACCGTGGATTTTCCGTATCGAAGATTTAGGTCAGGGACCTTTATATAGGCGAAGAGGCGGCGTCAGAAGGTCAACGAGGCGGTGACACACTAGGGGGGCGCGGCCAAGGCCTGGGCCACGCCACCCTGTCGTCTGGGGCCCACAGGGCCCTCCTCTGGCGGCTCTCGGGTGTTCTGGAAGCTTCGTGTGATTCTAAGATGCTGGGCGTTGATTTCATCCAATTCCGAGAATATTTTCTTACTAGGATTTCTGAAACCAAAAACAGCGAGAAAACGAGAACTGGCACTTCGGCATCTCGTCAATAGGTTAGTTCCGGAAAATGCATAAATATGACATAAAGTATGCATTAAACATGTAGATATCATCAATAATGTGGCATGGAACATAAGAAATTATCGATACGTCGGAGACGTATCAGCATCCCCAAGCTTAGTTTACTGCTCGTCCCGAGCAGGTAAACGATAACAAAGATAATTTACGGAGTGACATGCCATCATAATCTTGATCATACTATTGTAAGCACATGTAATGAATGCAGCGATCAAAACAATGGTAAATGACATGAGTAAACAAATGAATCATATAGCAAAGACTTTTCATGAATAGTACTTTCAAGACAAGCATCAATAAGTCTTGCATAAGAGTTAACTCATAAAGCAATAATTCAAAGTAAAGGTATTGAAGCAACACAAAGGAAGATTAAGTTTCAGCGGTTGCTTTCAACTTGTAACATGTATATCTCATGAATATTGTCAATGTAATGTAATATAACAAGTGCAATATGCAAGTATGTAGGAATCAATGCACAGTTCACACAAGTGTTTGCTTCTTGAGATGGAGAGAAATAGGTGAACTGACTCAACATAAAAGTAAAAGAATGGCCCTTCGCGGAGGGAAGCATTGATTGCTATATTTGTGCTAGAGCTTTGGTTTTGAAAACAAGAAACAATTTTGTCAACGGTAGTAATAAAGCATATGTGTTATGTAAATTATATCCTACAAGTTGCAAGCCTCATGCATAGTATACTAATAGTGCCCGCACCTCGTCCTAATTAGCTTGGATTTACATGGATTATCATAGCATAGCACATGTTTCAACCAAGTGTCACAAAGGGGTACCTCTATGCCGCTTCGTACAAAGGTCTAAGGAGAAAGCTCGCATTGGATTTCTCGCTTTTGGTTATTGTCAACTTAGACATCCATACCGGGACAACATAGACAACGAGATAATGGACTCCTCTTTAATGCATAAGCATTCAACAACGAATAATATTCTCATAAGAGATTGAGGTTTGTTGTCCAAACTGAAACTTCCACCATGGATCATGGCTTTAGTTAGCGGCCCAATGTTCTTCTCTAACAATATGCATACTCAAACCATTAGATCATGATAAATCACTCTTACTTCAGACAAGACGAACATGCATAACAACTCACATGATATTCAACAAAGAAATAGTTGATGGCGTCCCCAGGAACATGGTTATCGCTCAACAAGCAACTTATAAGAGATAAAGTGCATAAGTACATATTCAATACCACAATAGTTTTTAGGCTATTTGTCCCATGAGCTATATATTGCAAAGGTGAAGAATGGAAATTTTAAAGGTAGAACTCAAGCAATTTACTTTGGAATGGCGGAGAAATACCATGTAGTAGGTAGGTATGGTGGACACAAATGGCATAGTGGTTGGCTCAAGAATTTTGGATGCATGAGAAGTATTCCCTCTCGATACAAGGCTTAGGCTAGCAAGGTTTATTTGAAACAAACACAAGGATGAACTGGTGCAGCAAAACTCACATAAAAGACATATTGTAAACATTATAAGACTCTACACCGTCTTCCTTGTTGTTCAAACTCTTTACTAGAAATTATCTAGACCTTAGAGAGACCAATTATGCAAACCAAATTTTAGTGAGCTCTATGTATTTCTTCATTAATAGGTGCAAAGTATATGATGCAAGAGCTTAAACATGAGCACAACAATTGCCAAGTATCAAATTATTCAAGACATTATACCAATTACCACATGTAACATTTTCTGTTTCCAACCATATAACAATTAACGAAGCAGTTTCAACCTTCGCCATGAAAATTAAAAGCTAAGAACACATGTTTTCATACGAACCAGCGGAGCGTGTCTCTCTCCCACACAAGCATTTATTCAAACAAAAACAAAAACAAAAACAAACGAGACGCTCCAAGTAAAGTACATATGATGTGACCGAATAAAAATATAGTTTCAAGAGAAGGAACCTGATAATTTGTCGATGAAGAAGGGGATGCCTTGGGCATCCCCAAGCTTAAATGCTTGAGTCTTCTTGAAATATGCAGGGATGAACCACCGGGGGCATCCCCAAGCTTAGACTTTTCACTCTTCTTGATCGTAGTATATCATCCTCCACTCTTGACCCTTGAAAATTTCCTCCACACCAAACTCAAAACAACTCATTAGAGGGTTAGTGCATAGTCAAAAATTCACATGTTCAGAGGTGACACAATCATTCTTAACACTTCTGGACATTGCTTAAAGCTACTGGAAGTCAATGGAACAAAGAAATCCATCCCACATAGCAAAAGAGGCAATGCGAAATAAAAGGCAGAATCTGTCAAAACAGAACAGTCCGTAAAGACGAATTTCTAAGAGGCACGAGACTTGCTCAAATGAAAATTCTCAAATTGAATGAAAGTTGCGTACATATCTGAGGATCACTCACGTAAATTGGCATAATTTTCTGAGTTACCTACAGAGAATTAGGCCCAGATTCGTGACGAGCAAGAAATCTGTTTCTGCGCAGTAATCCAAATCTAGTATGAACCTTACTATCAAAGACTTTACTTGGCACAACAATGCAACAAAACTAAGATAAGGAGAGGTTGCTACAGTAGTAAAAACTTCAAAGACACAAATTTAAAACAAAATTACTGTAGCAAAATAAACACATGGGTTATCTCCCAAGAAGTGCTTTCTTTATAGCCATTAAGATGGGCTCAGTAATTTCAGTGATGCACTCGCAAGAAATAGTAGTTGAAGCAAAAGAGAGCATCAAGAAGCAAATTCAAAACACATTTAAGCCTAACATGCTTCCTATGAAAAGGAATCTTGTAAATAAACAAGTTATGTAGGCATAATGCAATAAGCATAGAAAGATAAAACAAGTGCAGCTTCAAGATTTTTAGCAAAAAGAGAGGTGTTTTAGTAACATGAAAATTTCTACAACCATATTGTCCTCTCTCATAATAACTTTCAGTAGCATCATGAGCAAACTCAACAATATAACTATCACATAAAGCATTCTTATCATGAGTCTCATGCATAAAATTATTACTACTCCCAACATAAGCATAGTCAATTTTATTAGTTGTAGTGGGAGCAAATTAAACAAAGTAGCTATCATTATTATTCTCATCATCAAATATAGGAGGCACATTGTAATCATAATCAAATTTATCCTCCATAACAGGTGGCACCAAAAGGCTACTATCATTATAATCATTATAAATAGGAGGCAAAGTATCATCAAAGAAAATTTTCTCCTCAATGCTTGGGGGACTAAAAATATCATGCTCATCAAAGCCAGCTTCCCCAAGCTTAAATTCTTCCATAGCATTATCAATAATAGTGTTCAAAGAGTTCATACTAACATGTTCCATGGGTTTTTTAATTTTCGGATCAAACCATCCATGTCTTAAATCAGGAAATAGAATAAGAAGCTCATTGTTGTCCATTATGCCTTACTAGTGTAAACAAGAAACAAAAAGATGCAATTGCAGGATCTAAAGGAAATAGCTTCGAGCACACACACAATGGTGCCAGAAAAGTACTTAGTTACCTGGAACCGGAGTATGAGTGCCTTTTACCTTTCCTCCCCGGCAACGGCGCCAGAAAAGTGCTTAGTGTCTACGGGAGCTTCTATTCTTGTAGACAATGTTGGGCCTCCAAAAGCAGAGGTTTGTAGAACAGCAGCAAGTTTCCCTTAAGTGGATCACCCAAGGTTTATCGAACTCAGGGAGGAAGAGGTCAAAGATATCCCTCTCAAGCAACCCTGCAATCACAATACAAGAAGTCGCTTGTGTCCCCAACACACCTAATACACTTGTCAGATGTATAGGTGCACTAGTTCGGCGAAGAGATAGTGAAATACGAGTGGTATGAATGAATATGAGCAGTAGTAATGGCATCGAGAAAATAGCTTGCTCGGCGTGTAGTGAAGTAAACATGCAGAGCAGAAGCAGAGTAAATAAACGGAGATTGCAGTATTTGGAAACAAGGCCTAGGGATTATACTTTCACTAGTGGACACTCTCAACATTGATCACATAACAGAATAGATAAATGCTATACTCTACACCCTCTTGTTGGATGATGAACACCGCTAATTGCGTAGGATTACACGAACCCTCAATGCCGGAGTTAACAAGCTCCACAATATTCGATATTCATGTTTAAATAACCTTAGAGTGCACGATAGATCAACACAACTACACCAAGTACTAACATAGCATGCACACTCGTCACCATCACACTATGAAGGAGGCATAGATCACATCAATACTATCATAGCAATAGTTAACTTCATAATCTACAAGAGATCACAATCATAACCTACGCCAAGTACTACACGATGCACACACTGTCACCATTACACCGTGCAGGAGGAATAGAGTACTTTAATAACATCACTAGAGTAGCACATAGATAAATAGTGATACAAAACACATTGCAATCATAAAGGGATATAAATAAGCACTTCACTATGCTATTCATAACGAGTGAATAAGTATTCTGTGAAATATAGCCTAAGAGACCCACACGGTGCACACACTTGTCACCTTTACACACGTGGGACAAGGAGTCTCCGGAGATCACATAAGTAAAACCCACTTGACTAGCATAATGACATCTAGATTACAAGCATCATCATATGAATCTCAATCATGTAAGGCAGCTCATGAGATTATTGTATTGAAGTACATGGGAGAGAGATTAACCACATAGCTACCGGTACAGCCCTTAGCCTCGATGGAGAACTACTCCTCCTCATGGGAGACAGCAGCGTTGATGAAGATGGCGGTGGAGATGGCAGCGGTGTCGATGGAGAAGCCTTCCGAGGGCACTTCCCCGTCCCGGCGGCGTGCCGGAACAGAGACTCCTGTCCCCCAGATCTTGGCTTCGCGATGGCGGCGGCTCTGGAAGGTTTCTCGTACCGTGGATTTTCCGTATCGAAGATTTAGGTTAGGGACCTTTATATAGGCGAAGAGGCGGCGTCAGAAGGTCAACGAGGCGGTGACACACTAGGGGGGCGCGGCCAAGGCCTGGGCCGCGCCACCCTGTCATCTGGGGCCCACAGGGCCCTCCTCTGGCGGCTCTCGGGTGTTCTGGAAGCTTCGTGTGATTCTAAGATGCTGGGCGTTGATTTCATCCAATTCCGAGAATATTTCCTTACTAGGATTTCGAAACCAAAAACGGCGAGAAACAGAAGCGGCACTTCGGCATCTCGTCAATAGGTTAGTTCCGGAAAATGCATAAATATGACATAAAGTATGCATAAAACATGTAGATATATCAATAATGTGGCATGGAACATAAGAAATTATCGATACGTCGGAGACGTATCAGTTTGACAGAAACCCGATGCTAAATTGTAGCTCTGGTTTCAACCAAACCTGATGGTCCCAATACTATGCCTTTATGCAAGTTATAATGACAGTTTATCTGCATACTTATATGAACTAGTGCTCTGGTTTCAACCAAACAATACTTTTATTTAAACATTCATCCATCCATCACTTAGCAAATACAACATACACAAGTACACCAATGACAACAACAATGCCATCAACAATTAACTTGCACAACTTAATGAGCTCATCCATCTTCTGCATCACCCCATCCATCATCTTCGCCCCATCCATCATCTTCAGTCCAGCATTTCCATTCTCCTCCTCTTTTTCTTCGATTGCATCAACAATATAACCACTCAACCATAGAAAATCATCATAGCTATCTTCACCACTCTCCCAGTAGTAGTGGTTGCAAGGATTAGGACCAATCTGCGCCACAAATCAGCAAAAACTCATAAAAATTCTTAAAACTGCAGCCAAAACAATGTCCAGTGTAGCAACCAGCAAACTTACACCATGATTAGGGCATTTGTAGAATACTCGTCCTGGATTCGCTTTTGATTTAGAGACGAGGCGAATTGTCCTCCGAATTCCACAGCAAGTACATGGCACCAATGGCAGCATCCCTGTCGGCACAACAACTGCAGCATCCAGTGTAGGAGATGCCAGCGAGAGGGAGGTAGAAGCTGGCTTCCTCCTCAGGCTAGGGCCAACAGCCGAGCTCGCCGACTTGCTCATGGTGCTGCAGTGGG
This sequence comes from Lolium rigidum, assembly GCF_022539505.1. Taxonomy (NCBI): domain Eukaryota; kingdom Viridiplantae; phylum Streptophyta; class Magnoliopsida; order Poales; family Poaceae; genus Lolium; species Lolium rigidum. Next base: position 55,594,714 of record NC_061514.1, on the reverse strand, counting down.
TGTGAGAGAGCAAAGAGAGAGAGATAGCCAGACCTAAGGGCTGGGGAATAAGAAGGCATGTTCTTATAGGGATTCAGTTGCAAAAAATTCACATGCCCAGCCGCGGGAAAACTCCCGCCAAACTGCCCGCAGCCTACGTGGCAGCAGTCAACGGTCCTAAAACCAATTTAGGACCTCCAGTGACTCACTTACGAAACAATTAGGACTTGTCCGTGCAGTTTTATAGAATTAGGACAAATGGAGCCACACATTTCACCAAGTTCCTTCCGTTCGCTAAAAAACCTAAGCATTAATTGATCTTTAATCTTTTTCAAACCAGTAACTACAGGCAGTTCTCTAGCATCAAGTATATACCTACATGGATAAATAAGTAAATATAAATGCAGGGTTCTCAAGGTACTGACCAATGCATGAGAAAATAAATAAATAGAGGAGTAACTCACTTGTTGAATACTTCACATATGTTGTTCGGAAGCAAATCACATTTGGGCAGATCCTCAAAGAAAGCCTTGCACCATTGTCTAGGATCAATAGCATTCAAGTATTCAAATGCACCTTCATCCAGTGCTTTCATATCATCCATGTGCCTCTGCCGATCACACTCCCTTGTTGCTCTAGCAATTTGCCACAATTTATTTTTAAAAATATCTCCTCTCCAACCAGCCCTCGCAAAGTTCGGTGTAAATGCCTTACACAGAAACTGTGTTGTGCATCAGGCCATAATGCATTGACTGCATTGATCAGACCCTACACTCATAATTAATGAACAAGTCAAACAATGCATAATGATAATTCAACTGATGAAAAAGAGTAAAGTACATCTAGATTGCATATCACCTTTTGTCGATCACTAATAAATGTCCAAGGCCTAGTGTTCTCAATGCCAAGACCATCCTTCAGTGTGCCCAAAAACCATTTCCAAGTGTTTGTATCTTCCACTTCAACAATGGCAATGGCTAGAGGGTATATACAATCATTTGGATCAACTCCAACAGCTGCAAGCAACACACCACCAAATTTATTTTTCATGTGGCACCCATCAATACCTATAATAGGCCTGCAACCTACCATAAAGCCTCTCCTGCAAGCATCAAGTGACATGTACCAATTTTGAAACACACCAACATGTGCATTGACAAACATAGTGCTCCCTGGATTTGATCTTCTAATTTCAGCAGCAAAATCCCATAGCAAATTATATTGTGCCAGTTCATCTCCATGAATTTGCTTCAGCGCACACCTTCTGGCCCTCTGTAACTTGCTTCTACTAGCTGACATGTTGAAATCCTGCTCAACTAGCCTAGAAAAATTCTTCAACGACATCTTGTCATCAGCCCTGAACTTCTCCAAGTATTTACCAGCTAGGTATCTTCGTCGTGAATTGCTTGATCCTAAAATCTCTCTCACACTTGTGTTCTGGCTGGTACTTCTTGATAGTCCAAGATTTGGTAATGCTACAAGGTGCAGCATACAGGTACCATGGGCATTTTTCCTCACAGCATGCCCTAATTCTCTGTTGATCATTCTTTATATAATGAACACCAACTCTCTGCCGCACAATGTATTCCTGTATTGCTCCTCTAAGCTCATATACTGACATAAAAACCATTCCAATCTTGAATTCCAATTCTTTCATATTCTCTGGCCTCCACCTTCCGAGCTTAACTTTTTTCTTCAACTTCTTCCTTCCGTGCTTGTCCTTCACTACCACTTCATCAGCTGAACTTGCCTCTGGAATGTCTGAATCTTCAAGCTCCTCCAAATCTGCATCTGTGTCATAATCACTGTCTTCATGACATTTGCTGCTATTCTTTTTGTTTGCCTCATATGTTTCATCTACCCATTCATCAAACAAATTGTCATCATCTACTTCTAGCTCATTTTCAGAGTCCACCCAATCAGAATCAAGATCACTATCTTCACTGTCTTCACTGTCATCATCCGCTTCCTCTTCTACAGACAGCTTCCTCCTGCTTCTTCTGGTCTCATGGCCAGCATGTTGTTGTTGCTTTGATGCATTGGTACTATCTGCTGCTGATTTCCCCTTATTTTTCTCAGACATTGGGCTCGACACTATTACCAATTCAGGAGATCCACATATGACAACATCATCAATACTTACAGCTGCGCCAGTATTCAGTTTCTTGTGATCCACAAACAACTGAAAATACTGAAATTTTGGCACTACATCAATCATATGAAGTGTATCTACATCACTGTCCACTATGCGCAGTCCTGATCCGAAATCTTTACCCGGGAGCAACCAATACAAACTATAATCCACTGGATTTGTATACCCTAGCTGCTCCATGAAATCAGTAAGCCACAAAGGCGACCATGTGTCTGCCTCGCATCGGTCAAACAGAGCTACTGCACTATCTACATATCTCTTAGCTGAACCAAATCCGGAAAAAATCCACCATGGTTTATTTCTACCGTAATCTGGTCTTCAAATACTCCTATGTTGCAGAAAAATCATCACTTTCTGGTGCTATTTGCTACTGCTCGAATTGGGGATTTAGGGTTCAGAGAACTCACCGTAGCGCGGCGGGGCATCGCCTGGCCGCCGCAGCTTCGGGCCCTTTCTCGCGGGCTCCATCTTCGACTCCTCCTTCCCCGCGGCGGCGTCCGCCGCGAGATCGCCGGTGTCGTCAACTTCCCAGCACCACCGCCTCCAAATCGCCGCCGGGAGACACAACGAGAAGTGAAAACGATTGGGGGTGAGGTTATGAGGAGAAATGGAAGCCACGGGGTTTTTTGCAAAACTGTCCCACCGTTTGTTGCTGTTGCTGGGGCCCATAGCCTACGTGGCAGCAGTCAACGGTCCTAAGACCAGTTTAGGACCTCCAGTGACTCGCTTACGAAACAATTAGGACTTGTATGTGCAATTTCGTAGAATTAGGACCAAACTGACGCGCAGGCTAAAGAATTGGGACCGCGGGTGCGTTTTTCTCTAAGGTGAAAGCGCCAATTCGCTAAGATAAAAAAGATTCATAACTTGTATAATTAATTAGAGTTAATTACGCTGGAGGTACAAGAACTTGTAACGTGGGTGCATTTTGGTACAACTAGTTGCAACCTGTAGTTAGGTGGTACAAGAACTTGTAGTGCGGGTGCAAATTTATACAAAATCATTCCGGGGGTGCCATCTGGTGTTGCCTTTTTCGTGAAAAAATCCTTCATATTTTTTGTTCTAAGCTATATCCTTATGTGCTTCTTTCCCGACAGATTTTACGGCTAGTGTTTCCCATTTCCGCTGTCGGCGCTCGGCAAGCCTCGCTACTAGCCCTACCTGTTTCTACGCGCGATCTGTAACCATAGAAGCTGCACGTTGTTAGTTTGTATATACTCTGTAACTATAGCATGCACATGTACGTATCCTTTGGTACATTTATATGATGTGATAGGCCGTATCCTTTGGTACATTTATATGATGTGATAGGCCATGCACCCCAGAGCGTTGAGTCAGTTACACCCAAAACATCTTGTGCCTCACATTTAACACACATACAGTCACATCACTTTGACATGGGGCCGAGGAGCACCCCTAGGAGCGCCGCCTTGAACAACACACGAGCGGGCGGCGAGCATGACACGGTGCTTAACGTCCCGCCGTTAACGGAGAGGGAGACATCCGAGATGTAGCTTCATTTCATCATACGTCCTAGGTCTTATCCGATGTTCGAGGCCCACACACAAGGATTAGCATCGGCGTGGGCATCGGTGTGGGTGTTGCGCATACCCATGATCCCGCACATGAGCATGGCCAGACCATCTACCTCGTACACTGACATCATCTTGTTCTAGCGCAGAAAACCGTGGACTCGTTGGCGAGGGGTTCAACGATGGCGAGCTTAAGCTTTAACTCATCGAAAAGTGGATCCACCATATGTGGAAGCACACCGGAATCGGTCACCAGAGTCACACAAAATCGGGATGGTCTCGAACTATGCGAGCAACACCCGTTGCTCGTCTATCACGCCGACGGCCTCATCGTCTCCGAAGTCGTCGAGGTCGTTGTCGCCCTCGTGGAGGTAGAAGACGTCCACGGGCTGGCCCCCTAGGATGCGCAAGGCTTTCTGCGACTCTCGGAGCTACACCCTCGCCTCGGCGAGCTTGGCATTGGCCGCTTGTATGTCGTTGTGGGTCGCCGACGGAGGTTGGAAATGGAGCGACTTGAGGGACACCCGCTCGCCCTCCAACGCGACGGCCACGCTCGTCGCCACCTCTGCGACGACACCCAGCCCTCCCGACAGGGTCGTAGAGCTCGTCCTCGCGGGCGTAGGCGATGTTATGCTCCATCTCAAATAGAGTGCGTCAAACGCTCGACCACGCGCGGGCATCGACCGCCCTTGCGTGGGAACCGGTAATCACCGGCGATGAGACTCGATGGGGCGTTAATCTCCATTAAAGGAGATTGACAGTCCAAAAGAAATTTGAGCCAGGCTGCGGGGGACGCCCAGACGCAACGGTCACTTGGGCCTTTCCGGCTAAATTCCGTGTCCACGGCCCGACCCAATCGGATGCAAACTATCATTGTTTGGTGACTGAAATGCGTCGAGCCGAGTTTGGAGATGCCCTTAATATGTCAATGTGGCGACGCAGTTTCGATGGTCTATGTGAAGTTGGTTTCTTCGATTATCCACGTCTGTGGCTATTTTTCTTAAAAAAACCATTACTATTTTTTTCCTAATTAGTTTGAATCAGCGGGCGTGATTTTTCGCCTAATTTGTATGAATAATGTTGTACCATTGACTAAAAAAGATATGGTCTGTTTTTGTTGCATTCCATATTTTTGAACTCTCTCCGAAACTTTATTAATGTTCTATGTATAGTTGAGGAACTCAATGATAATTTGTGAAACCCATGGAAACATGTATAAAACTATTCCCTCTGGTTTTGAATTAATTGATTCAATAGATATATATATATGTATCCGCCGAGGTAGCATCAGATTTTTCATTGTTTCCCACGAAGATTTGTTACAAAAGAGAGGCAACCAGAGCAGTTGGGCGCACACGGTAGGAACAGGGTCACAGGAGATGTTCTGTTCTATATTCAGTAAATTCCGAATAGCAATCACTATGAAGTAAGAAACCCTCCCTCCCTCCCGCGACCCGCGCCGCCCCCGCGGCGGCCGGGCCGCGCCTCTTCCCGCGCCTCCCCAGCCTTCCTCCTCCGCCCTCCCCTGCCGCCGCCGTCGGCGTGTGCCGCCGGGCGTTGCCCGCGCGGTGCCGGCGGCGGCGGGGCGGATTCTACCCGCCGCGAATATGGGGGCGCGGGGTCCTCGGGCTAGCGGCGGTGCACCTCGGCAGGCATCGGTCCGGCGGGGCAGCGTGGAACCTGCTCGTCGGGTGGGAGGAGGGGCGGTGGCGCGGCCGTTGGCGGCGGAGCAGCGCAGGCGGCGCCATGGCAGGCCCGCTCGACCCAGATCTGGGCCCAGGCGGGGCCCGGAGGGGCTCGGCGGTTGCTCGCGCTTGGCAGCCGGCGGCGCTCCCGGAGGAAGAGAAGGCAGGGCCGTGGTGGATGGGCGACGGCGGCACTCCGGCCGGCCAGCTGCAGCGTAGCGGCCGGGGCTTTACGGGCCCTTTTGGGTCCGGCCGGCCGATTCGGGCCTGGTTTGCCCCGTAGCCTCGTCCGGTCGGCTACCGCGAAGGCGGTGGAGGCAGTTCCCTCCCGCGTGGCTGCGGTGCTGCTGCCCCCGTCCCCGCGGCATCCCTTTTCTTTCTCTAGGCCCTACCCCGGTGACCACAGTTAGGCGGCGAGGATGGCTTCAAGACCGTGGTGGCGTGTGCTGGTGGGCGGCATGTTAGGTGGAGTTCGTCGGAGCATCTAGGGTGGTCGGTTTGGAGGTCGGGAGAAATCCCTGTCGGCATGCTTGACACCGACGCGGTGACGCTTGCGGGTGTCACTCTACCTTCCTGAAGGGCGTCGGGTGTACCTCCTCCTCAATCCCCTCCGCATACCGGGGGAAACCCTAGGACTAGTCCGGGCAGCAGCGGCGTCATCGTCGTTTCCTTGGTGAAGGTGTTGCTTGGTATGCGGCGCCTCGGCGTGCTAGGAGCGTGGTGGTTCTTATCCGGAGGGCGCAGCGGTTGCGGGTCGTCATCGTTTTCGTCGATCTGCCGGTGTCGGCATTAGTTTCTCTTTCCTTTCTTTTTCTTTTCTTTTGGGCTTGGTTGTGCTGCGGCCCCAGCGTGTTCGTTGTATCGGGTCGTTTGCTATATTAATATAGCGGGGCGAAAGCCTATTTCGAAGAAGAAGGAACAGGGTCACAGGGAGCACCGGTGGCAGGATTAGTGGGGAAAACTAGCGAGGCTCAGTTGTCGCAGAAAATCATGAAGGGTTTCTTGCTAAAATGGCAACGCCGCATGGCAGGCACACAATGATTTTGTATGAATTTGCACCCGTATCACAAGTTCTTGCACCATCTAACCACAGATTGCAACTTGTTGTACCAAAGTGCACCTATGTGGCAAGTTCTTGTACCTCCAGCGTACTTAGCTCAATTAATTACTGCATGCACCAGTACTTTTACGGATACGAGAGAAAAGAGAGAGAGAAAAAGAGCACGAAAACGGCCGAGAAGAGGGAAGTCCAATCTTGGGCAACGCTGGATTCAAAAGGAAACCAGCATTAATTAAGGCAGGAATGGAAGCGAAGGAAAATGACCCACATTAATTTTGGAAGGAAGAAATTTATTTCATAGAAACTTCATACGCGAACCGGCTGAAACTAGGTGTTGCTAAGGTAAAATATGGGTAAACACTTCTAGTCGGAGCCCGGGCGGACGTATTTGGTCGGACCACTCCAAGGCCGTTGATTCTCAACTCGATCCGACGCTAGTTGTGCGATTTCCTCCCTAATTAATTACATAAATTATGGGAGGGCGCCATTTACGCAGCTCAAACCGCACATATCCATCCATCGCGTGTTGGTCACTCAGTCAGCATGGTTGGAGCCGTAGCAACCCCAGGTACCGCCAGCACCACCTAGCTCTCCTCCCCTCGCCACCACAGGAGCAGGCAGCCAGGCGAAGTTCGGGAAGCGGCGGCTGCCGGCGTCGTCCTCTCGCTGCGGCGCATGGAGTTCGGTCGAGGCGGCACATGCTTTGTTGGTGTCAGCGCGTTGTATGCTTGTGATCTGATGGCATCTAGCGCCCCATCGTAGGCTGCCTCTACTGCGCGGGTGCTTCGATGGCCCTGGTACTATGCTTGTATCGTTGTTGGCGGGTGCTTCGGCCGCCCTGGCGTTCAGCTTGTACCGTCATCCATGGGTGCTTACACAGCCCCGGCCAATGTTGCCTCCACTGTGTCCTCGTCCCGGGTGCTTCGTAGGCCCTAGCGTTCGGCTTCTATCATCGTCCACCGGTGCTTCCACGGCCCCAGCTGATGCTGCCTCCACTGCGTCCTTCGCGCGGGTGCTTTGCCGTGCCAGGCATTCAGCTTCTATCATTGTCCACAGGTGCTTCGACGGCCCTGGTCGATTCTGTGCTAGTAAGGACGGTTGCACAGCGGCTGACACCTATGTTGTCTCTGTGCGCTTTGCAAATCTATCGCTTCCGTACAGGCATAGTGTCACACAATCTTCATGGAAGTAAATTCCCTATTTAACGGAAGCGAATATCAGTCTCTACCGGAAGCATTGTTGATCAAAACTAATATTATTTTTTCTCCAGTGGGAGCAATTTAATGGTAAACCAAAACAATCATTTGGTCCTTGGAAGCACATTGTTTCTAAAATAACACATTAACACAATCTCCGGTTAAGTTGGAAGCAACCTCGGCGACCCGTGGAAGCAAATTATTTTCTCTTTTGAATCATTGTTGGTAGAAATAAACTTTATATCATTGGAAGCAATATATGAAGGATCATGTTGGCAAAAACTTCACATATAGGCCAAAGTTCATTCAAAAACAATACTGCAAAATATATACAAATACATGTATTTCATATCACAACTTTGTACTCCTTACTCCGCCAGTATTACACGGAAGCAACTCTTTGATCTTTTGAAGCACATTTTTCTATGCCAGAAACAAAATACTATATCAAACTATCGTGTTGTCTAAGATAAGAAAACTAGCATGCAAACTTAAGTCTCAGCGAAAATTGAGCGGACTGCTATTGGAAACAAAATTCACATGGAAGCAATCAAGCATACTATACAATTGGAAATAAAATCTCTTCACACTGAAGCAAACTGCGTGGCCCTGAATCGAGGGAGCAGTTATTAGGAAAGTAATTGCCATTGCTAGTAATGGCCCTGCATGCAAAAAAAATAAAATGGAGCGCCTTTTGCTGCCCAATTGCACGCTCTAGATGAAAGCAATCGTATGGTTCCGCACTAGTCCGATGGAAAACCAAGGATCGGCATCCGATCCCTAGTGGTGCCCTAAAATATGTCCCGACATTGCTCGAAAAATCCCAGCGATCAAAGATGTCGGGACTGACAATGTTTGTAAGCGGCAGCGGGTCCACCGGTCATACTGCGCGTCCCAGCAAGGATTAGACAGCGAGGCGTTTGGCTTGCTCCCCTTCCCCAACCCCACTCCCCATATAAGTGCTGGGCGTGACAGCGCCTTTGCCTCTGGTAACCGCAACACTATCTCGCCACCACTCCCACCCTTGCTCGCCGGAAAAAATATCTCCTCGTCACGCTACTCTCGTGCTGCTGCTCTCGCCGCCGCGGCTGAGGAGCGTATGGAGTCCTCCTCGTCGGGCTCCGCCAAGGCGCGCCAGGGCAGCGGCGTTGGCGGCGGCGGCGGCGGCGGCGCGGACACCTTCGACATCCCCGGCAAGGGCGCCCCCATCGAGCGCCTCAAGAGGTGGAGGGTGAGCACCTCCTCCTCCTTCCTCTACTCTAGCGAGCTTCGGCGAGTTTTGGGTGTGGTTTCCGGAAGTGCTAGTTCATGTTTTGGAAAGCGAGGGGTTCTACCGCGCCCTTCCTTTAATTTTTCCCCTTGTTTTGGTAGGATTTCCGGCCGCCTAGGGTTTCAAAATTTCGAAAAAAACATCGCTAGTTTTCGTTTCGGTGCTTCACAGTACATAATCTCGCGGTTTTCGCCTCCACATTTTGAAATCGGGCCTGCATCTCTGTAGACGGGTAGGCCTGCATCTCTGTAGACCGCTAGATTTTCCACACCCACTTCTCATGGATGTACGGAGAGGAGATTTGTTTACTAGGCTGCTTCCGATGCTTCCCCTCTGGCATTAGTGCTCGCCTTAAGATTTTTTAGCTTCCGTTTCCCTATTTTAAACCGAGATATCCCCTTCGGCTCCACCTTTGCTTCCACCCACCGAGCGGATGCACCAGTCTGCCGGCTGCCTTTGTTCGTCGATTCGGTTTATACCATAGGCGCTCGTTCCTGTTCCGGAATTTGTTCGATTTTCCACTTGCGTTTTCGAAATTGTTCCGTTGCTTTTGACGGGACTCGGAAGTCGCGTTAGATTTGGGTTGCCCTTCCCTTTCTCAGGGATACGCTGGCTTTTGCATATTATTTCTAAATATACTAACGTTGCTTTTAGAACCCTGTGGACGCGCATTATAATATTCTGGAGTAGCCACGCGTCGAACCGCGGCCATGGTGGAGCTGCCGACATGCAGTCCTACTCTCTAGTCGTGGCAATCCCAACTGCATAGGACAATACTACTAGCCTCTTCCATTACTATTTTTTGGGATGATAGGTATATTCTGGGTTCGACTCACCTGTAGAGGTCAAATGCTGATAGCTTCAACAGTAGAGAGTACCGTTAGTTCCCTGGTAGTAGATTGTTTATATGCGCGGCATTCACATCATCAGGCATTCCGAGGAAAGTAGTATTCAGTATCTACGTTGGTTGATTCAGTACAGAACTCTCAAGAACTGCAAACGACATGATCTGCTGTTATGATGTGCGATTTCTCCAGATCTGCTTTACACTGGTGCTTTCATAAAGCTTTGCTGTAACAAGGACCAGTGGCCAAAACTGTGGGACCTCATTCACATCCACACATATTTTTTTAATATAAGAAGAGTCGGAGATATTAGCTGGACCTTGTTGAAACATGTGGCTGTGGCTAAATTTGATCCCCACTGGGGGCCCTGCTGGCCACATACAAGTGGTTGCTGGTCATTAGGGTTCTGATCGATTTCCTTTTTCTTAAAACATGTTGTTTCACATGCCCTGTTTTGTCTGGGCCTAACTAACAACTTCAAGGAAAGCGGAATGCAAATTTTTTTAGTTGTTTTCAGAAAATATGTTTGTAATGTTGGATCTTCTTAAACTTTGGAGTGTCTGATTACAGTTTTATTATCGCAGTAGGCTGCACAGAGTTTGTCTTGGTTGTGCTGGCTCTGTCTACGTTTTATTGTTGATAATGAAAGGATCATCAGAGCAATAACATGACAAAATTTTATTCAGGCATGATAAAGCATTACTACTGAAATCGCCTTACAGAATTGTTAACAAATGCCACCCTTCATTTGCCTCTAGCTTTATCTCTTTCTTGTCATGATAATCATGCGAAGATTTTAGTAAGATTATTCACATTTTCCAAAAATCCATAGAACATGGGATTTTGATACAATGTACTACCTCCATTCCAAAATATGTGTCACATTTTAGTTTCTAGATCCATCCGTATCTAGATAAAAGTTGTGGCACTTACTTTAGAAAGGAGGGAGTAGTAATGTAGTGTATTTCGTGCTAGTGAGCAGTGGCTAGTGTAATATGTGCTCTGCTGGATGTTATCAGCAACTGGAGCTCCTCTTTGTGGGAGACTGGACACATTGATTCTTCCTTCTACCAGTCACTATGTGCTTATTATATGGGCTATGTTGAATGTAATCACTTCGTCTTGTGTCTGATGCAGCAAGCGGCTCTTGTGCTGAATGCATCAAGGCGCTTCCGGTACACCCTTGACTTGAAAAAAGAAGAGCAAAAGGAAGAAGTCAAAAGGAAAATTCGTGCACAAGCTCATGTCATAAGGGTATTTTATTTGTCATGTTCTATTTTTGTTTAATTTTGTTTACGTATGCTTACATTTTTATTTCCCTCTTCAGGCCGCGTATCGTTTCAAAGAGGCAGCTCGAGTCAATGTTCAGCCAAAGGAGACAACAGGTACTCTTTCTATTGTTACCTCTCACTTATTATTAGTTTCGTTTGTGCTCCTCCATATGATTACCCTTAGGGTTTGAGGTACTTCATGTATTCCATCCAAGCAGACCATGCTATGTAGGAGTACTGTTGCTAATAAGTACTATGCATGATTTGACACTGGTAATACTAATTCAGATGCAGCACCACATGTCGATGGTGCACTTGGCTTTGGAATTAAAGAAGAACAGCTCACTGCACTGACCAGAGATCACAACTACTCTGCTCTACAGCAGTATGGAGGGGTGAGCTAAGTTCGGTGTTTACTGTGTTTCACATTATCTGATAGATTCCACGTTTTAACTTTCCCTACAGATTTCAGGGGTGGCAAATATGCTAAAGACAGATACGGAGAAGGGAACAGGCGGAGACGATCCAGATCTGAAGGCAAGGCAAAATGCATTTGGATCCAATACATACCCCCGTAAGAAAGGGAGAAGCTTCCTGGTATGCAAATGGTTCTCTTATATTTATATGGCAGTTGCTTTATATCTCTGGGGTGCTCACTCTATGTTTTGTTGCTGTTGTTCAGTCTTTTGTGTGGGACGCCTGCAAAGATTTGACACTCATCATCCTCATGGTCGCTGCTGCTGTTTCACTTGCCTTGGGCATAGCGACAGAGGTTTGTATTGCATCTTTAGTTCTTCTCTTCCTTACGTCTCTATTGGCCAAGCATCATTTCTTGTTATGTTTGAGTACTCTCTACTGTGATTTCCTTGTTCATCTGCCATCATTACAAATTTCAAATATACTCCTTATCATTTCCACAATTTGTTCAGCTGCTTGCTGTTAAATGGATCGTTTGTCGCCATTTTCTTCTCTTGTTATGGCCGTGTAACTCCCATTATGACTTTTCCTGGTTTGCAGGGGATTAAAGAAGGCTGGTATGATGGAGCCAGCATTGGCTTCGCTGTGCTCCTTGTTGTATTTGTTACAGGTATATTGCCAGCGCAATCACTTCTGTATATGGTTACTTTTGTGAGCAGTTGTATAAACTTGTAATACATATTGATTTTATTGCAGCTACTACTGATTACAAACAGTCACTGCAGTTTCAAAATTTGAATGAAGAGAAACAAAATATCAGCTTAGAGGTAAATTTGAGGCACACCGCTCTATAAATTGTTTGATCGTTCCCAAATAACGGCCCGAATAAACTCATTCAGGTAGTTAGAGGTGGAAGGCGAATCAAGGTATCGATATATGATTTGGTTGTTGGCGATGTCGTGCCTCTCAAGATTGGTGACCAGGTACATAGGCAGTTAATCATCCTTTTATAACAAGTGGCTGTACACAGTTTAGAAAGATGAGGGGCATTTCTTCATTGTTCAGGTACCTGCTGATGGGATCCTTATCAGTGGTCACTCCTTCTCCATAGACGAATCAAGTATGACAGGAGAAAGCAAAATCGTGAGTTAGACTCTTGCATACTTTTCGAGCTAACTTGAATAGTTCTAAGCTGATACTGCAAGGTCGTTTCATTTAGGTAAACAAAGACCAGAAGTCGCCGTTTATGATGTCCGGTTGTAAAGTCGCCGATGGCTACGGTACAATGCTGGTGAGTTCGTCTCTGCACCTGCAAAATGTAGAAAATGAAACATACATCTACTTTTAAGGTCTGAAACCTTTTGTGCCCTGTGAAGAAGTGCACTAAATCTCAATACAATCAACTGAATGTCTCACCAATCCATCTTGAGTAACAAATGGGCAACTTATTATTTCTGGGGACTTGATGTGATAAAAGATGATTAATTATTGCCGCTCGAAACCATTTCTTTGTGAGATCAGAAGGTATCCTGATGCTATATTTCTGTTGGTAGTATGTGCTGATTTATGAAGTTGTACTGTAGTTGAATAAAATTTGCATCTATTAACTTTAGGCATGATTAACTTACAAAAGGAATTTATGAATTACTTGCCTATCTCATGTACTTATAAATGTTAATCTGTACTAAGGCTCATAGCGCAGTTATTTTTGGGTTTTGTAGTATATATCTTGAACTAGCTCTTTAATCAATATATAATGGACAGGCCTCAGGGCTGAGGACAAGCTAGTGAGGTCTTTTATGCAATAGAACATTGATCATGGGAATTTTACTGTATAATATCCAGGTGACCGCTGTGGGCATCAATACTGAATGGGGATTGCTAATGGCAAGCATATCAGAAGATTCTGGTGAAGAAACACCTTTGCAGGTTTGGTCTCATAATTTTTATTTACTTTTCATGAGTTTGCATGCTTTTATTGAGCATATGTGTTGGCATGCTTTTTTGAGCACATGCGTTGGTATTCTTGTATTGTTCTTTCGTAGGTTCGCTTGAATGGTGTTGCTACCTTCATTGGAATAATTGGACTTACTGTTGCTGTTCTGGTTCTTGTTGTCCTCGTGGCCAGGTATAATCAATGCATGTTTTAGTTTTGCCAAGTACCTTTCTGGCTTATCTGTGTGACCGTGTTTTCTTCTAGGTACTTCACTGGGCATACCTATAATCCGGATGGGTCTCCGCAATATGTGAAAGGAAAGATGGGTGTGGGCGCAACAATAAAGGGAATTGTTAAAATCTTCACAGTGGCGGTAGGCATTAGCTTTACTATTCATGGCTGCCGATTTAGTTTATTACATTTTCTGTTACCTTACCATCCTGGGATGTAATTAGGTCACGATTGTGGTTGTGGCTGTTCCAGAAGGACTTCCATTGGCTGTCACATTGACGTAAGCATGAGGTTGCTGTAATTTACTAATTGCACTACTAGCAAAAACTTATGCTGCATATTTCTTCCAGGCTTGCTTTTTCCATGCGTAAAATGATGCGGGACAAAGCTCTGGTATGTTGCCATTTCTTGAATCGTTGGGATACTTTGTGACTTGCAACAGCCTTCTGTCTGATGCATACTCTGAGCTGGTTAATTAATACTTGTTATATAGGTCAGGAGGCTTTCAGCATGTGAGACAATGGGCTCTGCAACAACAATTTGCAGTGACAAGACTGGCACTTTAACTTTGAATCAGGTGAAATGCTTTAATGTTGTTCTCAGTACTGTTCTTCTCTTAAAACCTGGAAATTCAAGATTAGGATTTGTGATTTGAAATATGCTTGGCCTTGACTTTCCTTTTTCTTCACTGTCAATGTTAAGATGACTGTTACCGAAGCATACTTTGGTGGAAAGAAGATGGTTCCTGCTGATAATACTGAGATGTTATCTGCTTCTGTCTCGACCATGATTATTGAAGGAATTGCTCAGAATACATCTGGAAGCATATTTGAGCCTGAGGTCAGTCAAGACTTGTATTTTATTTCCCTTTGATGTTCAGCTGATTGTTCCTGCTTGGCATTTACGTAACCTTTCACTTTTCTTCCATGAAACCGGACATCAGTATTGTTTTTCATTCTCATGTTATTGATTAGCCTGGCGGTTACTGACTTTTGTTTAATGTCACAGGGTGGTCAAGCTGAGGTGACTGGATCGCCAACTGAAAAGGCTATACTGTCTTGGGGGTTGCAGGTGCAGATATGGCCTCTTAGTAGCCTCATTCCTAGTGTCGTTTTAACACCTGCTTGGTAACGATGATTTGCATATTTCTACAGCTTGGCATGAAATTCAATGAAACAAGATCCAAGTCCTCTATTCTTCAAGTCTTCCCATTCAATTCGGAAAAAAAGAGAGGCGGGGTTGCAGTGCATGTGGTAATTCGTTTTATTTGCAGCAATGTCAACTTCACTTTTGGATAAACAATAATGTTTCATTGCATCTTTCTCATTGTACGTTCACGCGACAGGCTTATAGCATCCCTGACTTGATAGCGTACTAACGATGGTCTCAATTGTTCAAGCACTATCGTTTGTTACCTTGCACTGGATCCACACCTATATTAAGATTCCTGCAGCAGATTTAATGGTGTTAGTATGCACATTTACAACTGCCCACAACTAACCACGTAAATTCTTGCCTTCAAAGGCTTTAACAAATATGAAAGGGGGCTGTGCCATAAACTTTCTTTATTAATCTGTTTTCTCATACATCTGATTATTTTCTTTGTGTATTTTCGTGATTTAACTAATGTTCTTTCTTCTACTTCTGGAGGGTGACTCTGAGGTTCATATATACTGGAAAGGAGCCGCTGAACTTATTCTGGAGTCATGCACAGATTGGCTTGACGCAGATGGTTCAAAGCATTCAATGACCCCTGAGAAAGTAATTTATTGTTCAAATTTTAATCATGCACTTAAGTACAATACTATGATTTTGTTACTAACTAATTAATTATTGTTGCAGGTTGGTGAATTTAAGAAATTCATAGAAGACATGGCCGTCGCTAGCCTCCGGTGTGTAGCCTTTGCGTACAGACCTTGTGAGATGAGTGATGTTCCAAAAGAGGATCAGAGGGCCGAGTGGATATTACCTGAGGATAACCTGATCATGCTCGGTATAGTAGGAATAAAGGTGAATAGCAAACATGCAATTTATGCTTTTAATGACTACTGTTGATGGACTCTATTATTATTATTATTATTTGATAGCCGAGTGTCTTGATTAGAGTTTTGACTTTTGGTAGTATTGCTGCACATTTGCATGATCTAAATTCTCAATTTAGTTCCTGCCAGTCTATTATTAGTTCTACCGGAACTCTGTTATCTTATGGCTGCGTACTTCCGATTAGTTCTATTTCTGTTTTTTAACTCATATCCAAATTGTTAAAAGTAGAACTTTGAGTTGGATAATTACTACTCACATCTGAATCTGAAACAAGTACATGCTCGTGTGAAGTAAAAGCTACTCCCTCTGTCCGGAATTACTTGTCCCAGATTTCTGTCTTATCTTATGGCTGCGTACTTCTGATTACTTGTTCTATTTCTGTGTATTTTGTAATTCATACCCAAACTGTTAAGAGTAAACCTTGAGTTGGATAATTGCTACTCACATCTCGAACAAGTACATGCTCACATGAAGTAAAAGGTACTCACTCTGTCTGCATTACTTGTTGCAGATTTGTCTAGATACGATGCGTTTTAGTGTATCTAGAAAAATCAGTGACATCTAATTCGGGACAGAGGGAGTATAAAAAATAGTGAACTTGTAAATTTCTTGCATTGTAATGCACAACACCATTTGCTAGTAGAGAAATTTCACTGGTACAATAAGATTTGTATGACATGCATGAAGATCATTCCCTTTTATTTATTTTTCTTATGATTATTGCAACATTTCTGGACTGTGGCATGCACAAGATTTTGAGTTAATATATGCATAGCTTGCATTAGATCCAGTTATTTATTTTATTTGCTTAGTTATTAATGTAACATTTGCTGACATCAAGCAGCAGCTCTTATGTGGCATGAGTCATGTAGGATGACAGTTTTAAAGAAAAACAACTGCATTAGTCTGCAAGGAATTTACTATTGTAACATTTGCTGACATCAAGCAGCAGCTTTTATGTGGCACGAGTCTTGTAGGATGACAGTTTTAAAGAAAAACAACTACATTAGTCTGCAAGAAATTTACTATGAGTTTGTATTATAGGATCCCTGCCGCCCAGGAGTTCAAGATTCTATCCGTTTGTGTACGGCAGCTGGAATTAAGGTAATTCTTGCATATTCACATGAATCAATACTTCAGCAGTCACTAAACTTGAAGAAAATTAAGAAGTGACCAGTTTTACTTTTGACTAATTCTCACTTACATATTTCATTGTTTGAATTGTTAGGTCCGCATGGTCACTGGGGATAACCTTCAAACTGCCAGAGCCATAGCCTTGGAATGTGGAATACTTAATGATCCAAATGTATTGGAGCCAGTCATCATTGAAGGAAAGACATTTCGGGCTTTGTCAGATTTGGAGAGGGAGGAAGCTGCTGAAAATATTTGTGTACGTGTATTCTCCTGGACTTAGTGCATTGTGTTGATAACTGCTTCTTTTCAGTGAATATGGACGTAGACACTAATGTTTTGGTGTGTAATATGTGCATTACGTGTGAAACCATAATCTGTTATGCCAATCCAGAACTTTCAGGTCATGTAGAAAAATCAAAAAGTGTTTTGTGTTTGTTTATAACGTTTCTTCTTCTCTATGATGATAGTTGGACATGGAAGGTGAGATGTGTGAAACCAAATGCCAAGGAAAATGATCCAAGTGCTGTCATGTAGTGCAGATGGTTAACATGAACTCAGTAGAAATTAACTAAAAGTTCTCACATAATCCCTAATATATTTACATTCACTTGTCTCAATTGTTCTGGGGTCGCACCAACTCTGTAGAAATTGAGCAACAGTTCCCACATAATCCCTGATGTATTGACATTCGCTTGTATCTCATTTATGTGTTTTGGGGTCTTGGGTTTTTTTATCACCCTCTTCTATGTGCTAAATCGTTAAGTAATATATAGCATACAATCTTCTTTGTACAAGTAAAAAGGTCTTCTTTTCATCATTATATTTATCTTGCTATTTTCTTCTTAGATTGCTGCCTTCGTGCGGCCTAGTTTATACCAATTTCTGTATGTTTTGCATATTAATATTGTTTTAACCTTACATTTAAGTGTATTTTATGTAATTTGTTACAGGTGATGGGGAGGTCTTCACCAAATGATAAACTTTTATTCGTTAAGGCACTGAGGAACAGAGGTCATGTTGTTGCTGTTACTGGCGATGGCACAAACGATGCCCCAGCGCTACATGAGGTTTGTCTAATGGTCATTTTTTTTTCAAGTTGTGAAGCCATATTCCTGACGGTTCAAAAACCACCATCCAGTATTACTTACACAATTCTCGATTTATTAGGCCGATATTGGTCTCTCAATGGGCATTCAGGGGACTGAAGTTGCCAAGGAGAGTTCTGATATTATTATCTTGGATGACAATTTTGCTTCAATTGTCAGGGTATGCATGATGTGTTCTTTTTTTTTAACCTTCCACCATTGCAACATCTGATTTCTGTCTGTGGATTTAGGTTGTCAGATGGGGCCGTTCAGTTTATGCAAACATTCAGAAATTCATACAGTTCCAGCTAACTGTAAATGTCGCAGCTTTGATAATCAATGTAGTTTCAGCCGTCAGTTCTGGTGATGTTCCGCTGAACGCTGTGCAGGTTTGATTCCTTAATAACCATAATGTTTCTGGAAACTTCTGGATTTCCTGGAATAGTTCTTTTTCACTATATTTCAGTTTTAGGTACTGCTATTGTGTATGTTTAACTCTGGTTTCTAAGGTTTTCTTTTATGTTCAGATTCTGCAAGTATTTATTAGACAACATAAGCTCCTCGCTCTAGTTTTTGTAGCGATGAGTTATAGTTTCTGTTGGTTTTGCCCCATTTCTTTACAGTTACTCTGGGTTAATCTGATCATGGACACTTTGGGAGCACTTGCATTAGCGACCGAGCCACCGAACAACCATCTTATGCAGAGACCACCGGTTGGACGGAGGTTTGTTCTCTGACTTGTTATTATCGTTCATCAGATATCTTATTACTTAGTTTCCTCGAGATTATTTTGGAAGTGATTTACCAAAAAAATTCTAGGCTTGATGAAAAGAAATATGATTCCTTGACCTAAAGATGGATATACAATATTGTTTTTTATTTTTATTTTTTGGATGTAGCTGTCCATGAACTGAGGTAGTTCAGTGCAGAAACATTTTTTTGTGAAGAACGGGTTTACAAAATTGTATATTTTTATGTAGTGGTCAACTAACTGAGGTTGGGCGAGCTGGAGCTGGGCTCAAACTAGGCTGGTTGATGCTTTTTTTAGCAGCCAGTCCACTCGCAAAAGAAAACATTACTATATACAGAATCTGGCCCGTTTTCGCTTAGTAATAAAATCACACGAGATTACATATGAGTACAAGAACTTGTGGGGATTCATCTCTGACCATTCCAGGACACCAAGGCCAAAAGGTCCACCAAGACTATGAGGTCATGGTGCTCCTTAGCATTTTTCAGAAGCCAGGCCACTGTTGAAATAACACTGCTAATTTATCCAGACCATTGAGATTGTATATGCTTATAGTTAATTTATCAAGACCGAAAGTTGGGGCGTCTGGGGTATTGCGCTTGTGCTACGTTTTAGACTTGTTCTGTGCGCCATGCTGCCATATAGCGTAGACTTAAACCCGAGCTTGTCTCGCTGGGCTTGGTGAGCTTAGCTTTGAATCTAGATGATGAGCTCAAGCAGTCTGTGTTGGTACCAGTGCATAAGATTAGACTTCTCCTTACCGCTCCATGACTCGGTAGTTGTATCACATGCTGTGCCGGCAGCTTCTATTTTGCAAGTTTCAATAAGGTTTGCTTTGTGAATGCTGATGGTGTCTCAACCTGCTTGTTTTCAGGGAGCCTTTGATAACAAATATCATGTGGAGAAACTTGCTCATAATGGTATGCTACATATGCAATGTGCTCTTCATATTTGGATTTGAATATCTGATATCGTTCTAATGACAACTTCATCCTCCAGGCTTTGTATCAAGTTGCAGTTCTTCTCACTCTCAACTTCGATGGTACGAACCTTCTGCAGTTGAAACATGACAACCATGCGCATGCTGAAAAAGTGAAAAATACCTTCATATTCAACACATTTGTTCTCTGTCAAGTGAGTTTCGTCCCTTTCTTCTATTCTGACTGGGAGATGCATACAGTTGGTGCAGTGGGGTTAAACTATCACTCAATCTTGTCTTCCTCAGGTGTTCAATGAGTTCAATGCTAGGAAACCAGATGAGCTAAATGTATTCAAAGGCATTACAGGGAACCATCTGTTCATGGGCATTATAGCGATAACAGTTGTACTCCAGGTAAAGGCTCTAAAATGGTTTTTTGACTACTGCAAATGCAGATATCTAGGTTATTCTATTGTCAATGGGCTTATTCCTCTACATCCAGGTACTTATCATCGAGTTCCTTGGCAAGTTCACGTCAACAGTCAGGCTGAGCTGGCAGCTGTGGTTGGTGTCGATAGGTCTTGCTTTTATTAGGTAAGATTCATCATTTAATGAAGAACTGAAGGTTTATGATTGTAACATGTTGCTTATGATAGTATATAGTCAGTTGCAGTTAAGATTTTGAAGGCACTTTCAGTTGGAACATTTAGCTAATGGATTTCTGTTCTTTTATGCAGTTGGCCATTGGCACTCTTGGGAAAACTCATTCCTGTTCCAGACCGTCCGTTCTCAGAGCTCTTTGCGTGCTGCTTCCCAGAGAAGAAACAGGGTATGTTTGACTTCATAATTATGCCATTGGCCAACCATCTTCTGCAAATCTTACGCTGCGGGGACATTCCTTTACATAATGCGATTGTCGAAATGTTTGTGCAGATGATGATGCGAAGGAGAAGGAGGGCAGTGCCAAGCACAGCGAAGTATGAATGAAGGATGGGCGTCGAGGACCTTTGCTGTTTTTTGGTCAAGGTTTAACATGATTGAGCTGTAGTTATGTGGTGATTTGGCTTGTAGATGCTCTAGGCTTCATGTGGATAGGTCTCACTTTTGGAAACTTTCCAGGCTATCTTAACCACACCCGTGACTCTTGAAGGCTGACTTGGAAACTAGTAGAACGTATCATGTTTGTTTAGGGATGCTGGAATTTGGCTTAAATGGATGGTTGAGAAGAGTACTCCTGATTCTCCTTTGTGTTTGTTCCACAAATGCATTTATCTGGTTTGCCATCTCTGGCCACATTGCTCGTGTATTCTGTGGGCAAAGCGCATTGTCTTGTGAATGCTCTATTCGCTTCCCTCGTGCTGGGCTCGAGTGGTGCTTGCCCAGTTAATATTTTGAAAACTTGCACATGTTTTTAAACTGGAAATCAGATCAGATAGTATTTGATAGCTAGGGTAGAAACTAGTTTTCAGTTATTCTCTGTACTCCAGTTAATACTACACGCCAGCAGCAATAAATAAATAAATCAATAACGGCAGCAGCAAAATTCTCACGCGAGGCCGTGACCTGTTCGCAGCCCTCCCAGGCGTCTGCACTCTTTTTGGTGCAATGGGTTGTAAGAAGAGTTCTTGCAGCTGAAAGACATTTGCTGTTGATTCGGGCACGCAAAAGAGGAACAGAATAATTTGTCCAAGGAAGTGCAAAAAGTAATTGCAGTAGCTGGTGTGTACGAGATTAGTCCCCACTGCACACCCGAAGATGAACTAGGGTTACAGGACGGCGCGACTGGACCCGACAATCTCCACCAGTTTCTGCCCACGATCTCGGGCTACCGAGGTTGCGATAGTGAACGGGGCCGCGGCGTATATAAAGCACTTGATGCGACTTTGATTGCCAAGGTGGGACTAAACGGCCGAATCCACTCCGTTTGCTGTCCACTCCACGGCCGCGCACCGAGCGAGTCCCTTCCTGGAGGCCCAAAGGCCCAGCGCCAAGTTCGACTGCATCCCACCTTTTTTTTTTTGCTCTTCTCAGATTCGCTTCATCTTCGACCTGGCATCTCCAGCCGCGCGACAGGTTTTAATGCCCGTGAGCGTTCGTTTGTGTCGCGTTGCGGACGCTAAAATGATCGTTTTTGTACGTGCGTCCGTTTGCGTCTGGGGCTGCTCCAACGGGGCGACACATTTATTTTTTTTCTTATTTTTTTTCCTCTTCTCTATTTAAACATAGTTTTAAATATTACATATTGAAACATGATTTTAAACAAACTAACACATAGTTTGGAACATGATTTACACAAACTAACACATAGTTTGAACCATGGTTGTCACAAATATAACATTTTAAAAAAGAAACCAGTTGTGTTGATTTCCGTACGTTCGCTGCCAAGAAAGAACATTCGAGAGCACATCCAATCACCCAAACTGGAAAATCCAGCGGGAAGAGACGATGCCCTTGTTGGTTCTACCAAGGAAGAACATACAAAGATCTCCACTAATGGCTTCGTCTGGCCCGTAGCCATATTCGCTGCAAAGAAAGAATATTCTAAGTTCTAACTATCGGTGTCCGAGCCGGATTCGCCGGTGTGGTAGTGCCTGCGGCAGGCTGTGTCGTCGAACACCTTGACGATCATCTCGCTGTCCCCCTCATAGAGGAAGGTGACCTGGCAGCCGGGCTCGAGCGCGAGGTCACGGGCGAACTTGTCCCACCCCGTGTGCAGGTACATCTTGCCCTGCCCGTCGAACAGGACCTCCACGGTTCAGCGGTAGAAGTTGCAGCTGGCCTCCCGTAGCTGCAAATGCGTCGGCTCGACGCCATCAGCGAACTCGGCGAACTTGTCTGGGAGCCGCTTGATGCCGAGTGGATCGTCATCGATGCGGAGGAGGAACTCGAAGCAGCGGTCGTACTGCGAAGATGAGGAGGGCGCAGGCGACAGCAAGCGTGGGGCCGTAGCTGCTCCACCACGGCGGCCCCTTCCCCGGCCCCGGGGGCGCCCAGGGCCACGGCCTCGACCGCCTCGCCGGTCAGCCATGGACTTCCTCGCGGGCATGGATGCGTCGCAGGAACACCTAGGTGGCGCTACGGTCGAGCTTTGTGGCGGCTAGGGTTTCTTTGGAGGAGTGGATGAGGAAGAAGAATGCGCGCCCCCTTTATATAGGCCGGAGGCATGCAGTGGCCGCGGGACGCGTGGCGTCATCACCATTTGCGTGGTTGGTGGAGGTGGGCTGCGGCCACTCGGCAGCCGAGGCATCACCATTAACGTGGCGCAGGCTGCCGAAGCGACGCAGCGGCGCAGTCACTGGCGCGTTTGAGAAGATGCATCGACGCAGAGTCGCTGCCAGGCGGTCCCGATAAAATGTTCGCCAGACACGAGCGGACACTTTCCGGACGTCCGCGGAGACGCATCCGAGACACATATTTGGGCCAGGTTTGCGTCTCCGCGGACGGCCCGGTCATTTTGCGTCCCCTACTGAAAGTGGTGCCAGACGCATTTCCGGTCACAACTAACGAAAACGATCACTCAGTAACCGTTTAGGTCGCGCCGCTGGAGATGCCCTAACGGAGTCACGGTCAGAACTCGGAAACAGCCGCAGACAGCTATTGAGATGCCAAGCACACGATCGAGTCATGAGTCTACAGTGTGTGTTGAAAAACTTGTCACGAAAACACGGCAAGTTGCCGAAAGGCAGCGAACGCCTCACAGAAGAGATTAACGGCATATACGCGTTAGGTGACGGTTATGTTGAGTAACCCACGGAGAAAATGAGACCAATATATATGCAGTACGTACGTAGCATCTGGATCCCACAGCAAGTATTGACGTTTTAACAACTCTCTTTTTTTTTTTTTTTTTTTTTGAAATTCCTTCGGGTGGAAACCCGACAAAGCTGCATATAAAATCTGGAGTACAAGATAACCCTAAAAGATACCAGAATTACACAGGGGTCATAGAAATAAGCAGAGAGGACCCTAAAGAAAAACTAAAACGCGATCCAGTCCTCCATCTTCCTCCTCCAGATCGAGCTGGAACGGCGGACTGCGCCAACCTCTCCGGGGACAAACCAGTTGGAGACGAAGCACATGAGACTCCGCCGGTCAGAGCAGAGCAGCAGCGGAGCGACAACCCTACTGTCATTCAGTCCGACGCCAGGAAGCATCGGAGAAGAGCTCCAAAAGCCGCCGCTGCCATCAATCGAGTCTCACCACCAAGCCACCACCATGGGACTTGAGCAAGTGAGAGAGAGAGACGGCCGCAGCGAGAACTGCATCATCAGCTTGGAAGAGAAGTATGGCTGCTTGGCACCTCCCGTCCCCTCGCCTCCACGGCCGGTCAGACCGAAATGGACCAAGCAGTCTGCCTCTACGCCCACCTCCCCCGCCACCATGGCCGGCCAAGGAGGCAAGAAGGACACCTTCTCAGCAGCTGAAGACTCCTAGGCGTCTTATCGAAAGGCGAAGTCGTCGACGAGATCCAGACTAAAATCCCCCATGGATTTGGAGGGAGGCCGTCAACGACAGGCCGCCTGGTGCTGCGCCAGGGCACCAGATAGGCACACCGCCTCTGCCATCTCCAGATCAAGCCGAAACGGCGTCTCCAACCCGTCCCCCTCGCCACCAAGGCCAGCCGGGAGAGAAGAAGAGACGCCGTGAGAAGCTGAAGGGAGGTGGCGATGGCCTTATCGCAGAGATCAACCGAGAAGGAGGCTCCCTGGGCTCCGGCCACCGGAGCAGAAAGGGACGCCACGCCACCGGCCGGCTCTGGATCTGGCCTCGAAACCAGAGCTTACTCTAAAACCTAACCGGCAAGCCGCCGGGAAACTACACCTACCCTAGGAATCTACTCCGGCGCCTCACCTCCGCCACCTCCGGCCTGCATCGCTGCCGGAGGGGCTCAGGATCGGGCCGGTTTCTACGGGAGTGGCTCTGGCTACTGTAGCAAGTTGGGAGGGGAGACTGGAGGAAGAGGGATCTATTTGGCTCCGGCTCACTGTTACACTACATGGTCCCGTTTGTGGCATCACGTTTTAACAACTCGAGGTCACAGCAAAAAGATAGCTTCACCTGCTCTAGTCAGTAGTCACGCTTCTGTTGTTTCGGTATACTAATCAATGCAGTTCTCATCCTTATCTGAACCATTACATGTACCAATTCCTGGCTCTCAGAAAATGAGATCTATTCTACAAGTTTTCGATCCTTCGTGATTGTTTTAGACCTATTGTGATTTAGGCCATCTCCAACGCCCGTCTGTCCATCTCGCCGCGCCCGCGTCTGAATGATCGCCCCGGACCTAGCATGGTGACCCATCTGGGCAGCTGTCTGTCGCGACTCAATGCGGGCCTAAGTTTAGACCTGCTTTGCGTGTCTGCGGGTGGCGATAGACATGCGGCGTGTCCTCGCGCATCCGCATGCTCCTCTCCCTGGGGCCACCTCCAGTCGGTGGCGCATCCATCGATAGAGCCGCTACCATGGCTTTGAAGAAGGTCGTGGGGAAGAACGACCGTGGGGCATCGTCCTCCCGCCAGCCCCCGACCACCTTCACCATGTCATCGCTGCCCGTCCACAGAAGCCCACGTACGCGATGGTGACAGTGTCGCGGACGTTCTGGAAGACCGGTGCCCCGATGCCGTGGCTAGATGTGAATCTGCGTCACAGCTGACACCTGAGCCAAGATCTGGATGTGTCGAAATCTAGCTTCCACAGGCACCTCCTGGCAGACCTCCGTGACGACCGGGAGTACACGGAGGGGTCCTATCATTGGGACCTCTGGTTCACCGTCGACCACAAAACACACCGGCAGATGTACTTCGTGCCACAAGCGCCACCTCGGTAGGCTCAGCCGTCGACCGACAGCACCATCATCGTCGAGGAGGAGGAGGCGAGTGACACGGTGACGTGGGCACTACCCTTCGGGTAACCGACATTACCCTATCCTGTACTGACTAATTGGAGGCCCATGAAGACACCTGGAGGCGAGATGGGCCACTAGGGCGGTGCACAAGAAGGTTCCTTGACGGGCAAGACAAGGAAGCGATCAAACAAGGAAAGATTGGATCTAAATCTACTGTAAACATAGTCGTACTCGGTGAGACCTCTTGAGACCTGGCCTCCTATATAAAGGCTAGGAGAGGGGCTGCCGAGGGACACGATCAATCTTAGCCAACAAAAGCTTAGAGGTAGGTCACCTTAGCAATAGCCATCTCGACGAGATCTCAGCCGAACTATTCGGCACCCCATTGTAACCCATTATCATCATAATCAAGAACAGACAGACATGACGTAAGGGTTTTATCTCATCGAGGGCCCCGGACACTGGGTAAATCGCTCTCCCCGCTTGTCACGTGAACCGATGTCTCGTGTCAGCTTGCAGGATTCCATCAACCCTAAGCCCCTATCGGAGGGCATTGGCGAGGAGTACCCTCGACAATTGGCGCCGTCTGTGGGAAACCTGTCGGCACAAGGCAAGTCATCGGCAGTACCAGTCACGTCCGCGGCGTTCTTACTCGAATCACCGACGCCGGCAGAGTCAAGAGATCCGATCCGCTGCGGGTCCTTCGAGTTCGTGCCTGATACGTCTCCGACGTATCGATAATTTCTTATGTTCCATGCCACATTATTGATGATATCTACATGTTTTATGCATACTTTATGTCATATTTATGCATTTTCCGGAACTAACCTATTAACAAGATGCCGAAGAGCCGATTCTTTGTTTTCTGCTGTTTTTGGTTTCAGAAATCCTAGTAAGGAAATATTCTCGGAATTGGACGAAATCAACGCCCAGGGGCCTATTTTCACACGAAGCTTCCAGAAAACCGAAGAGTCAACGAAGTGGGGCCACGAGGTGGCCAGGAGGTAGGGCGGCGCGGCCCAGCCCTTGGCCGCGCCGGCCTGTCTCCTGGGCCCCTCGCGACGCCCCTTGACCTGCCCTTCCGCCTACAAATAGCCTTCGTCGCGAAACCCCCAGTACGAGAGCCACGATACGGAAAACCTTCCAGAGACGCCGCCGCCGCCAATCCCATCTCGGGGGATTCAGGAGATCACCTCCGGCACCCTGACGGAGAGGGGAATCATCTCCCGGAGGACTCTACGCCGCCATGGTCACCTCCGGAGTGATGTGTGAGTAGTCTACCACTGGACTATGGGTCCATAGCAGTAGCTAGATGGTTGTCTTCTCCTCATTATGCTTCATTGTCGGATCTTGTGAGCTACCGAACATGATCAAGATCATCTATCTGTAATGCTATATGTTGCGTTTGTTGGGATCCGATGGATAGAGAATACTATGTTATGTTGATTATCAATTTATATCTATGTGTTGTTTATGATCTTGCATGCTCTCCGTTATTAGTAGAGGCTCTGGCCAAGTTTTTGCTAGTAACTCCAAGAGGGAGTATTTATGCTTGATAGTGGGTTCATGTCTCCGTGAATGCTGGGGAGTGACGAAACCTCTAAGGTTATGGATGTCTTGTTGCCACTAGGGATAAAACATTGATGCTATGTCCAGAGGATGTAGTTATTGATTACATTACGCGCAATACTTAATGCAATTGTACTGTTGTTAGCAACTTAATACTGGAAGGGGTTCGGATGATTAGTTGAAGGTGGACTTTTTAGGCATAGATGCATGCTTGGATAGCGGTCTATGTACTTTGTCGTAATGCCCAATTAAATCTCACAATACTCATCATAATATGTATGTGCATGGTCATGCCCTCTCTATTTGTCAATTGCCCAACTGTAATTTGTTCACCCAACATGCTATTTATCTTATGGGAGAGACACCTCTAGTGAACTGTGGACCCCGGTCCAATTCTCTATCTCGAAATACAATCTACTTGCAATACTTGTTCTACTTGTTTTACTGCAAACAATCATCTTCCACACTATACATCTAATCCTTTGTTACAGACAAGCCGGTGAGATTGACAACCTCGCTGTTTCGTTGGGGCAAAGTACTTGGTTTGTGTTGTGCGAGGTTCCACGTTGGCGCCGGAATCCCTGGTGTTGCGCCGCACTATATCTCGCCGCCATCAACCTTCACGTGCTTCTTGACTCCTACTGGTTCGATAAACCTTGGTTTCTTACTGAGGGAAACTTGCCACTGTGCGTATCACACCTTCCTCTTGGGGTTCCCAACGGACGCGTGTCGAACGGAAAGACAATACGTCAACCACGCGCATCAAGCAAATTTCTGGCGCCGTTGCCGGGGAGATCAAGACACGCTGCAAGGGGAGTCTCCACATCCCAATCTCTTTACTTTGTTTTTGTCTTGCTTTATTTTATTTACTACTTTGTTTGCTGCACTAAATCAAAATACAAAAAAATTAGTTGCTAGTTTTACTTTATTTGCTATCTTGTTTGCTATATTAAAAACACAAAAAAATTAGTTACTTGCATTTACTTTACTTATTTCAACATGTTTCCTTTTAATTTTACCGTAAAAAACATGCCGGTAGGACGTGGGTCTATAATTGGGAGAAATAATATAGAAGAATTTTTCAATCATGTTAGTACCGTTGAAGATTTTGAAGATAGACACTTGGTAGAACTTGCTCCTACTTATGAAATTGCTTCTTGCTGCTTTAGTTCGCATGTTGGAAACTAAATTTGTTAATCTCAATCCTATAATCGAACACATGTTTCTTACACTCGGTGATATGGAAGAAGGGGAAAAGAAAGATTTTGTTTTAGAAACCCTTCTTAGAGAATTTGGTGGTATAGCAAGAGAGGCTAGAAAGGTCTTTATTAAATATAAGATGCTTGGTTCTTATACCAATTTTGTTAGTCTCCTTGAAAAGATGGACATGAAGAGAGTAAGGTACACTAATAATATTAATGATGGTGGGGAGATCAAAGCACCAATACCATGTAAGCTCCTAGCGATGAATGACGCACTAGAAAATAACTATGCTTGGCTTGTTCCTGAAAATTTGTTCGATGAGAGTAGCAAGCCCAAGACTAATGAAAAGGGAGCCGCTAAAACTTATGTATCCAATATACTATGCATGGTTGAGAAAACTCCAAACCCCGCTGTAGATGCACCATCCTTCGATAATACTTAATACACACTTTCTGCGCCTAGCTGAAAGGCGTTAAAGAAAAGCGCTTATGGGAGACAACCCATGTTTTTAATACAGTATTTTGTTTTATATTTGAGTCTTGGAAGTTTTTTACTACTATAGAAACCTCTCCTTATCTTAGTTTTGTGTTTTGTTGTGCCAAGTAAAGTCGTTGATAGTAAGGTTCATACTAGATTTGGATTACTGCGCAGAAACAGATTTCTTTGCTGTCACGAATCTGGGCAAAATTCTCTGTAGGTAACTCAGAAAATTATGCCAATTTACGTGAGTGATCCTCAGATATGTACGCAACTTTCATTCAATTTGACCATTTTCATTTGAGCAAGTCTGGTGCCTCAATAAAATTCGTCTTTACGAACTGTTCTGTTTTGACAGATTCTGCCTTTTATTTCGCATTGCCTGTTTTGTTATGTTCGATGGATTTTTCGATTCCATTGACTTTCAGTAGCTTTGTGCAATGTCCAGAAGTGTTAAGAATGATTATGTCACCTCTGAACATGTATATTTTGATTGTGCACTAACCCTCTAATGAGTTGTTTTGAGTTAGGTGTGAAGGAAGTTTTCAAGGATCAAGAGAGGGAGATGATACAACATGATCAAGGAGAGTGAAAGCTCTAAACTTGGGGATGCCCCGGTGGTTCACCCCTGCATATATCAAGAAGACTCAAGCGTCTAAGCTTGGGGATGCCCAAGGCATCCCCTTCTTCATCGACAACATTATTAGGTTCCTCCCCTGAAACTATATTTTTATTCCGTCACATCTTATGTGCTTTGCTTGGAGCGTCGGTTTGTTTTTGTTTTGTTTGAATAAAATGTATCCTAGCATTCTTTGTGTGGGAGAGAGACACGCTCCGCTGTTGCATATGGACAAGTATGTCCTTAGGCTTTACTCATAATATTCATGGCGAAGTTTCTTCTTCGTTAAATTGTTATATGGTTGGAATTGGAAAATGATACATGTAGTAATTGCTATAATGTCTTGGATAATGTGATACTTGGCAATTGTTGTGCTCATGTTTAAGCTCTTGCATCATATGCTTTGCACCTATTAATGAAGAAATACATAGAGCATGCTAAAATTTGGTTTGCATATTTGGTCTCTCTAAGGTCTAGATAATTTCTAGTATTGAGTTTGAACAACAAGGAAGATGG
This sequence comes from Lolium rigidum, assembly GCF_022539505.1. NCBI lineage: Eukaryota > Viridiplantae > Streptophyta > Magnoliopsida > Poales > Poaceae > Lolium > Lolium rigidum. The sequence continues at coordinate 55,564,979 of NC_061514.1, read as the reverse complement.
TGTAGAGTCTTATAATGTTTACAATATGTCTTTTATGTGAGTTTTGCTGCACCGCTTCATCCTTGTGTTTGTTTCAAATAGCCTTGCTAGCCTAAACCTTGTATCGAGAGGGAATACTTCTCATGCATCCAAATACTTGAGCCAACCACTATGCCATTTGTGTCCACCATACCTACCTACTACATGGTATTTCTACGCCATTCCAAAGTAAATTGCTTGAGTGCTACCTTTAAACAATTCAAAATTTATTACCTCTGATTTGTGTCAATGTTTTATAGCTCATGAGGAAGTATGTGGTGTTTATCTTTCAATCTTGTTGGGCAACTTTCACCAATGGACTAGTGGCTTCATCCGCTTATCCAATAATTTTGCAAAAAGAGCTGGCAATGGGATTCCCAGTACCAAATTAATTAACAAAAATAGACACTCCTCCATGGTATGTGATTGTTGGACGGCACCCGAAGGATTCGGTTAGCCATGGCTTGGGAAAGCAAAGGTGGGGAGGAGTGTCATCATAATAAAACTAAAATAAAAAGGCACTCCTTCATGGTATGAGATTGTTGGCGAGGCACCCGAAGGATTCGGTTAGCCATGGTTTGTGAAAGAAAGGTTGGAAGGAGTGCCACACAAAAATAAAATAAAATGGGAGCCGCTCTTTGAAGGTTTGTCTGGCAAGGGGGTTAGAGTGCCCACTACCATTCGTTGACAACAACAAACACCTCTCAAAATTTTACTTTTATGCTCTCTACATGTTTTCAAAATGAAAGCTCTAGCACAAATATAGCAATCGATGCTTTCCTCTTTGAAGGACCATTCTTTTACTTTTATGTTGAGTCAGTTCACCTATCTCTCTCCATCTCAAGAAGCAAACACTTGTGTGAACTATGCATTGATTCCTACATATTTGCATATTGCACTTGTTATATTACTTTGCATTGACAATATTCATGAGATATACATGTTATAAGTTGAAAGCAACCGCTGAAACTTCATCTTCCTTTGTGTTGCTTCAATACCTCTACTATGAATTATTGCTTTATGAGTTAACTCTTATGCAAGACTTATTGATGCTTGTCTTGAAGTACTATTCATGAAAAGTCTTTGCTATATGATTCAATTGTTTACTCATGTCATTTACATTGTTTTGATCGCTGCATTCATTACATATGCTTACAATAGTATGATCAAGGTTATGATGGCATGTCACTCCAGAAATTATCTTTGTTTATCGTTTACACTGCTCGGGACGAGCAGAAACTAAGCTTGGGGATGCTGATACGTCTCCGACGTATCGATAATTTCTTATGTTCCATGCCACATTATTGATGATATCTACATGTTTTATGCATACTTTATGTCATATTTATGCATTTTATGGAACTAACCTATTAACAAGATCTTTGAAGAGCCGATTCTTGTTTCATGCTGTTTTTGGTTTCAGAAATCCTAGTAAGGAAATATTCTCGGAATTGGACGAAATCAACGGCGAGGGCCTATTTTCACACGAAGCTTCCAGAAGACCGAAGAGTCAACGAAGTGGGGCCACGAGGTGGCCAGGAGGTAGGGCGGCGCGGCCCAGCCCTTGGCCGCGCCGGCCTGTCTCCTGGGCCCCTCGCGACGCCCCTTGACCTGCCCTTCCGCCTACAAATAGCCTTTGTCGCGAAACCCCCAGTACCGAGAGCCACGATACGGAAAACCTTCCATAGACGCCGCCGCCGCCAATCCCATCTCGGGGGATTCAGGAGATCGCCTCCGGCACCCTGCCGGAGAGGGGAATCATCTCCCGGAGGACTCTACGCCGCCATGGTCGCCTCCGGAGTGATGTGTGAGTATTCTACCCCTGGACTATGGGTCCATAGCAGTAGCTAGATGGTTGTCTTCTCCTCATTATGCTTCATTGTCGGATCTTGTGAGCTGCCGAACATGATCAAGATCATCTATCTGTAATGCTATATGTTGCGTTTGTTGGGATTCGATGGATAGAGAATACTATGTTATGTTGATTATCAATTTATATCTATGTGTTGTTTATGATCTTGCATGCTCTCCGTTATTAGTAGAGGCTCTGGCCAAGTTTTTGCTAGTAACTCCAAGAGGGAGTATTTATGCTCGATAGTGGGTTCATGTCTCCGTGAATGCGGAGGAGTGACGAGAAACCTCTAAGGTTATGGATGTCTTGTTGCCACTAGGGATAAAACATTGATGCTATGTCCGAGGATGTAGTTATTGATTACATTACGTGCAATACTTAATGCAATTGTCTGTTGTTAGCAACTTAATACTGGAAGGGGTTCGGATGATAACCTGAAGGTGGACTTTTTAGGCATAGATGCATGCTGGATAGCGGTCTATGTACTTTGTCATAATGCCCAATTAAATCTCACAATACTCATCATAATATGTATGTGCATGGTCATGCCCTCTCTATTTGTCAATTGCCCAACTGTAATTTGTTCACCCAACATGCTATTTATCTTATGGGAGAGACACCACTAGTGAGCTGTGGACCCCGGTCCAATTCTCTATCTTGAAATACAATCTACTGCAATACTTGTTCTACTCGTTTCTACGCAAACAATCATCTTCCACACTATACATCTAATCCTTTGTTACAGCAAGCCGGTGAGATTTACAACCTCGTTGTTTCGTTGGGGCAAAGTACTTGGTTTGTGTTGTGCAGGTTCCACGTTGGCGCCGGAATCCCTGGTGTTGCGCCGCACTATATCTCGCCGCCATCAACCTTCACGTGCTTCTTGACTCCTACTGGTTCGATAAACCTTGGTTTCTTACTGAGGGAAACTTGCCACTGTGCGCATCACACCTTCCTCTTGGGGTTCCCAACGGACGCGTGTCGAACGGAAAGACAATACGTCAACCACGCGCATCAGTGCCATGCCGCGAAGCACTTCACCCAAACTCTATGGTGTCATCTCACGACGCGTGTCGAGATTCCGGAGGTTTCCTTCGCCTCCCTAGGGCCGGCGCGTCCGACTCAAAGGCCGTACCTCCGGAGGGTGTCCCTTCAGCGACAACCCTAAAAGTTTCGCCCAGAAGCATACAAGAGAGCGACCGAGGGAATCTCGACACCGCGGGTGGACAAAGAAAGAGACGAAGAAGCTCACACCGTGAGGAGGAAGGCAGAGCAGCAGTTCATCCTCGACAGTTCGAGCAAGGATGCCATGACACATCGTCAATCAGGGGCCGCACCCGTTCCCCGTACCTTTCGGCTACAGAGCAACTCGAGGCACCATGTTACCTCCACTCCTACTTTGATCCAAAAGATGGTCGGGAGAAGTCTACTCATTTGTTGAGGAACTGCCGACACTTCCTAGAGATTCGACAGTTCTGTGATGATCTTCGAGCCGAAGCTTTATCAAGAGTTCACATGATGGAGGAGAAGGCAAGGTCCTACGACCATCCGCCAGAACCGTATGTACCAGAACCATACGAGCCAATGGAAAAAGATGAATATGTACTAGTCGAAGTGTTCCCAGCGCTACGTGGACAAATCAGCATGATCCATAAAACCAGCTTTTCGAAGAGAGAAATCAAGAAGTTCTCCCGAGAAGTAAAATATGCGGAAGTCGCCATGGTTGATACGCCGGATTTCATCGACTGGTCAGAACAAAGCATCACTTTCAGCAGGGCAGATCACCCGAAAGCTGTCCCAAGGCCCGGTCACGCGGCCCTTGTCCTTGAAGCACAAATTGGAGGGTATAGTATGGGCAAAGTATTCATGGATGGAGGAAGCGGCTTGAACCTGCTATTCGCCAGCACAATGAGAGCAATGGGTTTAACAGTCGACATGCTAAGAAAATCTGACACAGGGTTCCACGGCATTATACCGACTCGACCCGCTTACTCGCTAGGCAAAACATCATTGGACATAGTCTTCGGCACGCCCAGTAATTTCAGGAAGGAAAAGATCGAGTTCAAGGTAGTCGATTGGGAATCTCAGTACCACGCCATCCTCGGCAGGCCTGCGTTTGCTAAATTCATGGCCGTGCCTCATTATGCATACCTGAAACTGAAGATGCCAGGCAACAACGGGACCCCAATAACCGTTCACGGCAGCTTCGCTCGATCAGACAACTGCGACAGGGAGTTCCAGAAGATCGCCTCGAAGTTCGGAGCCAAGGAAGAACTTAACGCGATCGATACCGTTATAGACCATACACAACCACCAGCCGACAATCGAAACGTAAGATCCGATGAGTTCGACGCTGTAAAGGAAACTAAGAAGCTGCAGGTGCACCCTACTGACCCGAAGAAAACGGTCAATACCTCGGCTGATCTCACTGTCGCATAGGAAAGCGCGCTCATCGAGTTCCTCCGTGAGCGCTGGGAGATATTTGCATGGGAACCATCCGACATGCCAGGTATCCCCAGGGAACTCGCTGAGCACGCCCTGAATGTTGACCCAACGGCCAAACCAGTACATCAATCAATGCGACGTTTTTCTGAACGAAAGAGAAGAGCAATCGGCGAAGAAGTTAATCGACTTCGCAAGGCAGGATTTATTCGAGAGCTTAAGGAATCTGAGTGGGTAGCCAATCCCGTCATGGTGCCAAAGAAGGACACAACCGCCCTCCGCATGTGCATCGATTACACCAGCCTTAACAAGCACTGCCCGAAAGATCATTTCCCGCTGCCTCGAATAGACCAAATAGTCGACTCCACGGCCGGATGCGACCGTCTCTCTTTCCTCGATGCATACTCCGGGTACAATCAGATTAAACTGAAGAAGGAAGACCAGGAGCTAATCGCGTTCATCACTCCACACGGCGTTTTTTGCTACAATGTCATGACCTTCGGGTTGAAAAATGCGGGAGCTACTTACCAACGTTGCATGCAAGCCTGCCTTGTGGAGCAGATTGGAAGAAACATTGAAGTTTATATTGACGACATCGTGGTGAAAACGAAGCATGCAGCCACACTCATCGATGACTTGCGGGAAACCTTCGACAATCTGGACAGATACAGAATCAAGTTGAATCCCAAAAAGTGCTTCTTCGGAGTGCCAGGAGGACAAGTACTCGGGTACTTCATATCAGCTAGGGGAATCAAAGCCAATCCCTTAAAGATCAAAGCTATTCTTGATATGGAGCCGCCAAAGAATCTGCACCAAGTGCAGCAATTGGCAGGCCGGCTAGCAGCGCTCAGCAGGTTCATTGCGAAGCTAGGGGAGAAAGCTTTGCCCTTCTACAACTTGATGAAAAAGTCGGAAAAGTTCGAGTGGACAAAGGAGGCACAGGAATCCTTCGACAACTTGAAGAAAATCTTATCGACCTCCCCGGTGCTTGTGACTCCACACGAGAAGGAGACGTTGCTCATGTACATAGCCGCAACAACACAAGTCTTCAGCAGCGTTTTAGTCGTCGAACGAGAGGAAGCAGGGAGAGTTCACGGTGTGCAGAGGCCCGTTTATTACCTCAGCGAAGTGCTCACTCCTGCAAGGCAGAGGTATCCCCATCACCAGAAGCTGGCGTATGCAGTATGGAGGTCGGCTCAAAGTTGCGGCACTACTTCACGGAGCACCCGATTAAAGTTGTAAGTGAAGCACCCCTGAAGAGCATAATGACCAATCCGGAAGCCACGGGTCGAGTGTCCCAATGGGCTATCGAACTAGCGCCACATGACATAACTTACGTTAATCGAACGGCGATAAAATCCCAAATCCTCCTAGATTTCGTGGCAGATTGGATCCAATCACAGACACCAGCAGCACCCGACATGTCGAGGTCATGGATAATGTATTTCGATGGGTCAAAACGGAGTACAGGTGCAGGAGCAGGAGTGGTGCTGATATCACCACAGGGAGCTAAGATGAAGTATATACTACGTATGAACTTCTCTCTGCCAACGAACAACGAAGCTGAATACGAAGCATTGTTGCACGGAATGAAAATGGCAAAGGCGTGTGGTGCTACTCGCCTTGGAATCTATGGAGACTCAAACTTGGTGGTACAACAGTCGATGAACCTGTGTGACGCAGTTAGCGACAACATGATCGCCTACCGGCAGCTGTATCAGAATATGGAAGCTAAATTCGAAGGATGCGAGCTCAAACATATCGGCAGAGCCAGTAATGAGGAAGCCGACACTTTGGCAAACATCGGATCTACATGCTCCCCCATCCCAGACGGAGTGTTTTACGAAGTGATCGCTCAACGGTCAATAAAAGAAGAGACGTCGACACCTCCAAAACCATCGACTGGTGAATCGGAGGCAAGCTCACAGCAAACTCCTTCAGCTGAAGAATCTCCAACTCCTCCCGCCGAACAAGTCCTCCTCCTCGAGCCACTGTGGACCAAGCCATTCCTAGCGTATCTGACAAAGCAAGAGCTGCCAGAGGACTCTGTGGAAGCTAGGCGAATCGTCAGACGTTCAAAGGCCTTCGCCGTAATAAATGGTGAGCTTTACAAGCGTAGCATCTCAGGGTTCTTCCAAAGGTGCATCGCCATTGACGATGGAAAAGCACTGTTGCGCGAGATACACGAAGGAACCTGCGGGCATCACGCAGGGAGCAGGGCCCTTGTGGCAAAAGCCTTTAGGGCAGGATTTTACTGGCCAATGGCAGCGTCAGATGCTAGGGATCTAGTCATGAAGTGCAACCCCTGCCAACGTTTTTCACCAAAACCGCACGCTCCCGCAACGGACCTAATGACAATACCCTTGGCATGGCCTTTCGCTCAATGGGGACTCGATCAATTTGGACCGCTGCCAAGATCGTCACCCGGAGGACACACGTACTTATTGGTTGCAGTCGACAAATTCACTAAGTGGATCGAGGCAGTACCTGTGCGAAACCAGAAAGCCGAAACAGTGGTTCAATTCTTCAAGGGAATAACTTGTCGATTCGGTATGCCCCACAGCATCGTCACAGACAACGGCTCCAACTTTGATTCTGAAGAGTTCAGGAAATTTTGTGATGATGGAGGAATCACATTGAAATTCGCATCAGTCTCTCACCCCCAGACCAACGGCCAGGTGGAAAGGATCAATGGTCTAATAGGAGATGACCTCAAGAAACGCCTTAAAGGCGCAACCGGAGCCTGGGTCGAAGAGTTACCATCTGTACTCTGGAGTTTGCGTACCACACCCAACAGGTCGACTCAATATACTCCATTCTTCTTGGTGCACGGAGCCGAAGCAGTCCTACCAGCCGACGTCCGATTTGAAGCTCCTCGAGTGACAACATACACAGAGTCCTCTTCCAACATCGCGCTACAAGATGCTGTCGATCTCCTTGACGAAGCTCGAGATATCGCCTTGGCAAGAACAACGGTGTACCGGCAAGCGCTAAGAAACTACCACAACCGACGAATACGCAGTCGAAGTTTCAATGTTGGGGATATGGTACTGCGGCTGAAGCAAAAAAGACCCTTGAAGCTAGAATCTCCATGGGAAGGACCATACATCATCACCGAAGTGATACCAGGAGGAGCCTATCGGCTCAAAAATCCAGCTTCAGGAAAAGACGTCGAGAATCCGTGGAACATCGCGCAGTTGCGACGGTTCTATACATAGGACACGATTGTTTTTAATCATTCGACATCCTATAAGGTTGCTTTTACATTATGAATAAAGATCTAATCAGATTTTCTACCTTTTTTCTTGCTTCAGGCTTTGGCACCCGAACATAACGTTTGGAACCCCTACCATCGGCTCTAACTCCCATCGGGAGCGTTGGCCTAAAAGAAATGTGCTTACACAGTGTCATTAATTAAATACTCTCAGCGAGATCTAGGATTAATGCCACACAAAAACAACCAATCCAAGCCTCGAAAAATACGCGAGTGCTGCAGTCGATGGTTACATTATCACAAGATAAGGCTCAAACCGGTGCACCGCGTGACGAAGCCAAGCTCTCGAATAAATTACCTATCGACTTCGCAATAACATTGCATAAAATTCAAAGAAGTCGTCGAGAAAGCAGGTTGAACTGATCACTCAGCCGCACTTGACAATAAAATATCAATCAAGCTAACATAGCGTGCAGCGTACGCAGTAAACAATCTTATGCAGATACAAGGTTATTACATCTATAATCGGGTTCCCCGGTCCCAGTGGGCCTTTAGTTCCTTTTCAAGGCATGATTCCATCCGAGAAACGACGGTGTAAGCAGGACCTCTAGCAACATCATAGTACTGGCCTAAATCCCTTTCAGTATTTGCTACGGCTCTTAAGTCTAAGGATGGATGGCACGCCAATATTGAAGCAAAGGCAAGCTCAGCACCGGCCAGAAGCTCTTTCCGCACCAGCTGTCGAATCCTCTCAGGAGACTTGAATCGGGTGAACAAGCCAGACAAGGTTTCGGGTGCTTGGTCCAGAGGAAACAGGGTGTTCCAAACCATCGTGAGATGGGCATAGTACTTATCAAAATAGTAATGCGCCTTCATCACCCGGTACTTAAACTTCGCCATGACGACAACCTTCGGACGATGCAGCCATAAACCATGCGTCGGATGCGCAACATCGGTCATCGCCTCAACCTCTTCATGAATCTTCTTGTCCTCTTCAGCCGCATCCGAAGCTACGACTGGAAAAGGAATGAATGTCAGATAAAAGAACATTCAAGCTATGCCAGAAATCAGAAGGTAGGCTAATACTTACAGCCCAAGCTTTCGGTAGCAACATGAAGACCATCGAGAGCGTATTGTTCGACAACAGTCGCTATCTCTCCCTTTTTCTTCACCAAGGCAGCCATCGCACGAAGAGAAGTGATGTCTTTATTTAGACAAGACACCTGATCACGTAGGCGACGAACAAGGCCTGACTCATCATTACTCGAAGGGTTCGGAAAGAGCTCGGCACGGGAAGAAGATGAAGGAATCTGCAGTACAGTCCTCAGTTCAGACCAAGCATTAATATAAAAACTCCCATCGGGAGCATTGAGCACACATCATACAGACAAAAGGATGTTTAAATTGGCAACAGATCCGAATTTTTCGAGTTACGGATGATCTTATGTACAACAAGGCAAATAACAGTTCAAGGATTCGCCGACGATGGACCAGGGGCAGACTCAGGAACAGGCTCGGCTTGTGCTTCATCCACCAGCTTCAGAAGTCGGTTGGCGCAAGTTATTGCCGATCTCTTGAAAGGCTCAAGATCGACCAGATGGTGTTCATCATCAACAGGCAGTGCCTTAGAAAACTCCTCCAATTCTGACCCCATCCCATGGCCCATAAGCAACTGAAAAGTAAGAACCGCTCCAATCAAGCGGCTGCGGCGTTTCAGTACCTCCACAGGCTCGGAAGGATCGATAAGGAAATTTTCCGCCATCTCGTCAAGAGTCTTGTCCAGCTTCATCTTTGGGAAGATCATCGAGTATAGCTTCGACAGTGCTCCCTTGGTCTTTTGCAGTAATCTAAGGACCTGGATATTAGACTCAGCGGCAAGTGACAAAGCATCGGCTGTGGAGTCCTCTCGAAGCTGATGGCGTCGGCTGACAGTTATATTGGCGGCCTCTGAAAGAGAGACATATCAGTAGTCAATGAAGAAACATCAAGAAAGAAGCGCAATGCCATGAGGATTTTTACCCAATAAATTCTTGACGGATTCACGGAGGACACCTTCCTTCTCATCGACTGCAGCCGTCGCTGCACGCCTGGCATCTTGATCATCCTTCATCTGACGCTTCAGCCTCTTCACTTCTTCCTTCAACAAGGCGTTCTCATTCTTGGCATCGGTAGCAAGCCTGTTGGCTTCAACCACCTGATCAACCGAAGATTTGACGGCCTTCCGAAGTTGAGAGTTTTCGGCCTCAAGGTGAGTGAATTGCTCAGCAAAATCCGCCACAGCGTCGACTATAGCGTAAATCGGCTGCAGCCAGAAAAATCAAGAGGAGTCCGACGACAGAAACTCGACAGAGCCAGATAGATTAAGTACTTACATGATCACGGCCAGCCGACGGGGTGGGAGCATCATCAGGAGGAATAACTCTCGATACTGGGACCTTCTCCACACCCGTTCGCGAGGGAGGTGTTGACTTGGCAGAAGAAGGACTTGACTCCTTAGCCGATGCTGCTCTCTCAGAGACTAGCTTGGCCCTCTTCGCGAGAGGAACATCGTCATCATCAGAGCTACTTAAGTACAGTGCACAGTTAGCATGCAGGATGACAAGAAATAAATTAAAAAAAAGAGAGAGAGTATATATACTCACAGGTCCAGATCATCTTCGTCCACGAAGAAGCTTGTTGAACTCTTCTTAGCAGGAGGAGACGAAGCAGCTTCGTCAGCATCATTATCTCGTCCTCTAGGACTTGATTCAGCCGATGTGATAAGGTCAACGTGTACCTGCTTACGACGCCTGCTCCTGAGGAAGGCGTCATCTTCGGCAGCTTCCTCCTCTTGGACATCGCTATCCTCAAGAACGTGCTGAACGTCCTCGGTTCCTTCAGAATCATCATCGTCATCCTCCAGTACCACGCCGCTCTCGGGTGAGGGAGGATAACATTGGGCAACAGTGGGAGCCTGAAGAAGGAGAGAAACTTGTAAGGCACAGACAGGAAAAGAAGTAATAACAGTAAAAGAGGAGCGGTAAGGTTACCTCAGACGGAAGGTGTTTGAGATCATAAGGAGGACGGGCCGAAGTCAAGACAATGGTGTCCTTCGTACTAAGGCATGTTAGGCGACGAACTTCGTCTTGAAGCTCATCTGCCGATAGGTCGGCAGAGTTGATCCTTGACTTGTCGCTTTTGCCAGTATAAAGCCACAACTGGTGAGGGCGGGACATCAGCGGCTGCACTCGACGTTGTAGGAACACTGAAACTACTTCAGTGCCGCACATCGTCAGGCCTCCTGTATTCTTCAAAGTGACTATCTGCTCAAACAGTTCATCGGCTATCGCCTTTTCTTCGGGAGAAAGGGCGTTTTGCCAAGACTTCTTCTTTTGAGCTACCAAGACATCATCAAAGAGAGGGAGATTTGAACGCCGCCCAGAAACGGCGGGATCTCGCAGGTAGAACCACTTGTTGCGCCAACCCTGGACGGACTCCTTCATTGGGTAGTCAAAGTAGTCGACCTCCTTCCTGACGACAAAGCCAACGCCACCAACAACGGGGGGGGGGCATTACTGTCGTTGTGGCGCTTCACATAGAAGATCTTCCTCCAAAGACCCCAGTGAGGCTCAATGCCGAGGAAGGCCTCGCAGACGGTAATACAAATGGAGAGGTGGAGGATGGAATTTGGGGTCAGCTGCCAGAGCTGAATCCCATAAAAGAAAAGGAGGGAACGAAGGAACTCGTGGGCCGGAAGGGAAAGGCCACGAAACAAGAAAGCGGCAAACATGACAGTGAAGCCCTTCGGGGGCTTTGGGCGAGAAACCGAACCTGGGAGACGAATGTCATCCTCAGATGCGGAGATGAAGCCGAGAGCGCGAAGTTTGCTGATGTCGCGGTTGGAAATGGCGGAGGCGCTCCAATCGCGGCTAACGTTGCCCGCCTCCGAGGTACTGCCGCTCTTGTTCTTGCCCATGGTGAACGGAGCTTCTGGTGAAGAGGCAGAGGAACAGGGAGGCTTGGGGGAGAAGATGAGCGATAGAACGGGGTAAAAGATAAAAAGAGAAGAGGCCCCCTATTTATCCCGTAAGAATTCGTGTTCAATCGTGGCCATAACTCCACAAAGGATCGTGGGGGGTGAAGCAGATCTGACTGTACACGTGGCGCTCGAAGAAGGAGTGGAACCGGCGGCCCATTATTCCCACGTCGTGCGAAAATCGAGGAGACGCCTCGATCGCCACGCGTGCATTGGTCAAGCCCTAAAAACTGCCTGCGCAAAGCTAGGGTGGGCCCGTCAGGTCAAGTCCTGTCAATCGGCCCACAGCAGTTACACGTCAACAGTGACATCATAAAAAAACTTGAAGCATTCGAAGGAAAAAATGAAAAGTTATCGGATGAAGGACTTGAGTCTACGCCCGGCTGCAGACATCCGCACCTAGACTCGGGGGCTACTCCCATCGGGAGCGCTGACGCGCACCCGATAAAATGAAGACTCGGCAGAATGAACAGTCGAAGGAAGAAGGTTTGAGTCTGCACTCGGTTACAAGTGCTCGCACCCAGACTCGGGGGCTACTCCCATCGGGAGCGCGGCGTGCACCCGATAGAAGTTTTTTGCACTCCACGATCATGCCCGGGGACTTGATTCTGTGTAGGGTAACGTTGTTTTGCCATCGGCAGTTAACCAAACAGCAGTTGGGCACGTTACTCGTTATCCTTTGCATAAAGAAAATATATCGGATGACCTATGAAGATCTGTGGAAAACATCGGCAGAGGAGAATATCCGAGTGGTACAACTTGAGTCTACGCACGGACTGCAAGCATCCGTACCTAGACTCGGGGGCTACTCCCATCGGGAGCGCTGACGCGCACCCGGTAAAATGAAGACAGAGCAGATTCAAGATGAAGGAGAAGAACATCAGGAGAAGACATGTTTTAGTCTCTACCCGAACTATCTTCGGCTAGACACTCGGGGGCTACTGACGTGGGCACTACCCTTCGGGTAACCGACATTACCCTATCATGTACTGACTAATTGGAGGCCCATGAAGACACCTGGAGGCGAGATGGGTGATGTCTACGCCCCCCTCCTTTTCCTGTAGACAGTGTTGGGCCTCCAAGAGCAGAGGTTTGTAGAACAGCAGCAAGTTTTCCCTTAAGTGGATCACCCAAGGTTTATCGAACTCAGGGAGGAAGAGGTCAAAGATATCCCTCTCATGCAACCCTGCAACCACAAAGCAAGAAGTCTCTTGTGTCCCCAACACACCTAATAGGTGCACTAGTTCGGCAAATAGATAGTGAAATACAGGTGGTATGAATAAGCAGTAGCAACGGCACCAGAAAAGTGCTTTGCCCAGGACAGTAAACAAGTAGTAGTAACGCTAGCGAGTAGTAACGTGATAGAAACAGTAAACAAGCGAGCGATAGCGATATTTAGGAACAAGGCCTAGGGATTAGACTTTCACTAGTGGACACTCTCAACTTTGATCACATAACAGAATAGATAAATGCATACTCTACACTCTTGTTGGATGATGAACACATTGCGTAGGATTACACGAACCCTCAATGCCGGAGTTAACAAGCTCCACAATTCAATGTTCATATTTAAATAACCTTAGAGTGCACGAAAGATCAATACGACTAAACCAAGTACTAACATAGCATGCACACTCGTCACCTTCATGCTAAGAAAGGAGGCATAGATCATATCAATACTATGATAGCAATAGTTAACTTCATAATCTACAAGAGATCATAATCATAGCATAAACCAAGTACTAACACGGATGCACACACTGTCACCATTACACCGTGCAGGAGGAATAAAACTACTTTAATAACATTGCTAGAGTAGCACATAGATAAATTGTGATACAAAACACATTGCAATTATAAAGAGATATAAATAAGCACTTCACTATGCCATTCATAACAGTGAATAAGTATTCGTGAAATATAGCCTAAGAGACCCACACGGTGCACACACTTGTCACCTTTACACACGTGGGACAAGGAGTCTCCGGAGATCACATAAGTAAAATTCACTTGACTAGCATAACGACATCTAGATTACAAGTATCATCATATGAATCTCAATCATGTAAGGCAGCTCATGAGATTATTGTATTGAAGTACATAGGAGAGAGATTAACCACATAGCTACCGGTACGGCCCCGAGCCTCGATGGAGAACTACTCCCTCCTCATGGGAGCAGCAGCGGTGATGAAGATGGCGGTGGAGATGGCAGCGGTGTCGATGGAGGAGCCTTCCGGGGGCACTTCCCCGTTCCGGCGGCGTGCCGGAACAGAGACTCCTGTCCCCCAGATCTTGGCTTCGCGATGGCGGCGGCTCTGGAAGGTTTTCTCTGGTTTTGTCGAACGTATCAGGGTTTTCGCGACGGAGGCTTTAAATAGGCGGAAGGGCAAGGTCGGTGGACTTCTGGGGGGCCCACACTATAGGGGGGCGCGGGCCCCCCCTTGGCCGCGCCGGCCTAGGGTTTGGTGGCCCTGTGCCCCCTCTCGGCTGTTCTCGTGTGTTCTGGATGCTTCCGGGCAAAATAGGAACCTGGGCGTTGATTTCGTCCGATTCCGAGAATATTTCTTTACTAGGATTTCTGAAACCAAAAACAGCAGAAAACAGCAACTGGCACTTCGGCATCTTGTTAATAGGTTAGTTCCAGGAAACGCATAAATATGACATAAAGTGTGCATAAAACATGTAGATATTATCAATAATGTGGCATGGAACACAAGAAATTATCGATACGTCGGAGACGTATCAGCATCCCCAAGCTTAGTTCTGCTCGTCCCGAGCGAGGTAAAACGATAACAAAGATAATTTCGGAGTGACATGCCATCATAACCTTGATCATACTATTTGTAAAGCATATGTAGTGAATGCAGCGATCAAAACAATGTATATGACATGAGTAAACAAGTGAATCATATAGCAAAGACTTTTCATGAATAGTACTTCAAGACAAGCATCAATAAGTCTTGCATAAGAGTTAACTCATAAAGCAATAAATCATAGTAAAAGCATTGAAGCAACACAAAGGAAGATTAAGTTTCAGCGGTTGCTTTCAACTTATAACATGTATATCTCATGGATATTGTCAACATAGAGTAATATAATAAGTGCAATATGCAAGTATGTAGGAATCAATGCACAGTTCACACAAGTGTTTGCTTCTTGAGGTGGAGAGAAATAGGTGAACTGACTCAACAATGAAAGTAAAAGAATGGTCCTCCATAGAGGAAAAGCATCGATTGCTGTATTTGTGCTAGAGCTTTTGTTTTGAAAACATGAAACAATTTTGTCAACGGTAGTAATAAAGCATATGTATCATGTAAATTATATCTTACAAGTTGCAAGCCTCATGCATAGTATACTAATAGTGCCCGCACCTTGTCCTAATTAGCTTGGACTACCGGATCATCGCAATGCACATGTTTTAACCAAGTGTCACAAAGGGGTACCTCTATGCCGCCTGTACAAAGGTCTAAGGAGAAAGCTCGCATTGGATTTCTCTCTATTGATTATTCTCAACTTAGACATCCATACCGGGACAACATAGACAACAGATAATGGACTCCTCTTTAATGCATAAGCATGTGGCAACAATTAATTTTCTCATTTGAGATTGAGGATATTGTCCAAAACTGAAACTTCCACCATGGATCATGGCTTTAGTTAGCGGCTCACTGTTCTTCTCTAACAATATGCATGCTTAACCATAAGGTGGTAGATCTCTCTTACTTCAGACAAGACGGACATGCATAGCAACTCACATGATATTCAACAAAGAATAGTTGATGGCGTCCCCGAAACATGGTTATCGCACAACAAGCAACTTAATAAGAGATAAAGTGCATAAGTACATATTCAATACCACAATAGTTTTTAAGCTATTTGTCCCATGAGCTATATATTGTAAAGGTGAATGATGGAATTTTAAAGGTAGCACTCAAGCAATTTACTTTGGAATGGCGGAGAAATACCATGTAGTAGGTAGGTATGGTGGACACAAATGGCATAGTGGTTGGCTCAAGGATTTTGGATGCATGAGAAGTAATCCCTCTCGATACAAGGTTTAGGCTGGCAAGGTTATTTGAAACAAACACAAGGATGAACCGGTGCAGCAAAACTCACATAAATGACATATTGTAAACATTATAAGACTCTACACCGTCTTCCTTGTTGTTCAATCTCAATACTAGAAATTATCTAGACCTTAGAGAGACCAAATATGCAAACCAAATTTTAGCATGCTCTATGTATTTCTTCATTAATGGGTGCAAAGCATATGATGCAAGAGCTTAAACATGAGCACAACAATTGCCAAGTATCACATTATCCAAGACATTATAGCAATTACTACATGTATCATTTTCCAACTCCAACCATATAACAATTTAACGAAGAAGAAACTTCGCCATGAATACTATGAGTAGAAACTAAGGACATACTTGTCCATATGCAACAGCGGAGCGTGTCTCTCTCCCACACAAGCATTTATTCAAACAAAACAAAAACAAAAACAAACCGACGCTCCAAGTAAAGTACATAAGATGTGACCGAATAAAAATATAGTTTCGGGGAGGAACTCGATAATGTTGTCGATGAAGAAGGGGATGCCTTGGGCATCCCCAAGCTTAGACGCTTGAGTCTTCTTGATATATGCAGGGGTGAACCACCGGGGCATCCCCAAGCTTAGAGCTTTCACTCTTCTTGATCATAGTATATCATCCTCTTCTCTTGACCCTTGAAAACTTCCTTCACACCAAACTTCTCATAAATTTTATTAGAGGGGTTAGTACATAATCAAAAACTCACATGTTCAGAGGTGAAAAAATCATTCTTAACACTTCTGGACATTGCTCAAAGCTACTGGAAGGTAATGGAACAAAGAAATCCACCCAACACAGCGAAAGAAGCAATGTGAAATAAAAGGCAGAATCTGTCAAAACAGAACAGTCCGTAAAGACGATTTTTTAATAAATACTTCCGTTGCTCAGATCAGAAAACTCAAAACTAATGAAAGTTGCGTACATATCTGAGGAACACGCACGTAAATTGGCATATTTTTCTGAGTTACCTACAGAGAAAACAGCCCAGATTCGTGACAGATAGAAATCTGTTTCTGCGCAGAAATCCAAATCTAGTATCAACCTTCGATTAGAGGCTTCACTTGGCACAACAAAACACAAAACTAAGATAAGGAGAGGTTGCTACAGTAGTAAACAACTTCCAAGACATAAATATAAAACAAAGTACTGTAGCAAAATAACACATGGGTTATCTCCCAAGAAGTTCTTTCTTTATAGCCATTAAGATGGGCTCAGCAATTTTAATGTTGCACTCGCAAGAAATAATATTTGAGGCAAAAGAGAGCATCAAGAAGCAAATCCAAAACACATTTAAGTCTAACATGCTTCCTATGCATGGGAATCTTGTAAATAAACAAGTTCAAGAAGCATAATGCAACAAGCATAGAAAGATAAAACAAGTGCAGACTTCAAGATTTTTAGCATATAGAGAGGTGTTTTAGTAACATGAAAATTTCTACAACCATATTTTCCTCTCTCATAATAACTTTCAGTAGCAACATGAGCAAACTCAACAATATAACTATCAAATGAAACATTCTTATCATGAGTCTCATGCATAAAATTATTACTCTCCACATAAGCATAATCAATTTTATTAGTTGTAGCGGGAGCAAATTCAACAAAGTAGCTATCATTATTATTCTCATCATCAAATATAGGAGGCATATTGTAATCATAATTAAATTTATCCTCCATAACAAGGTGGTACTAAAAGACCAATATCATTACAATCATCATAAATAGGAGGCAAAGTATCATCAAAGTAAATTTTCTCCTCAATTCTTGGGGGACTAAAAAGATCATGCTCATCAAAACCAGCTTCCCCAAGCTTAGAATTTTCCATATCATTAGCAACAATGGTGTTCAAAGTGTTCATATTAATATGTTCCATGGGTTTTTTAATTTTCGGATCAAACCATCCATGTCTTAAATCAGGAAATAGAGTAAAAAGCTCATTGTTGTCCATTATGCCTTACTAGTGTAAACAAGAAACAAAAAGATGCAATTGCAGGATCTAAAGGAAATAGCTTTGAGTACTTACGGCGCAGGAAAATAGCTTAGTAGCCGAGATCCGGAGTGTGAGTACCTTTTACCTTTCCTCCCCGGCAACGGCGCCAGAAAATAGCTTGATGTCTACGCCCCCTCCTTTTCCTGTAGACAGTGTTGGGCCTCCAAGAGCGAGAGGTTTGTAGAACAACGGCAAGTTTTCCCTTAAGTGGATCACCCAAGGTTTATCGAACTCAGGGAGGAAGAGGTCAAAGATATCCCTCTCATGCAACCCTGCAACCACAAAGCAAGAAGTCTCTTGTGTCCCCAACACACCTAATAGGTGCACTAGTTCGGCAAAGAGATAGTGAAATACAGGTGGTATGAATAAGCAGTACCAACGGCACCAGAAAAGTGCTTTGCCCACGACAGTAAACAAGTAGTATTAACGCAGCAGTAGTAACGCAGTAAAACAGTAAACAAGCAGCGATAGCAGTATTTAGGAACAAGGCCTAGGGATTAGACTTTCACTAGTGGACACTCTCAACTTTGATCACATAACGAGAATAGATAAATGCATACTCTACACTCTTGTTGGATGATGAACACATTGCGTAGGATTACACGAACCCTCAATGCCGAAGTTAACAAGCTCCACAATTCAATGTTCATATTTAAATAACCTTAGAGTGCACGAAAGATCAATATGACTAAACCAAGTACTAACATAGCATGCACACTGTCACCTTCATGCTAAGAAAGGAGGCATAGATCATATCAATACTATCATAGCAATAGTTAACTTCATAATCTACAAGAGATCATAATGCACACTGTCACCTGGGCGTTGATTTCGTCCGATTCCGAGAATATTTCTTTACTAGGATTTCTGAAACCAAAAACAGCAGAAAACAGCAACTGGCACTTCGGCATCTTGTCAATAGGTTAGTTCCAGAAAACTCATAAATATGACATAAAGTGTGCATAAAACATGTAGATATTATCAATAATGTGGCATGGAACACAAGAAATTATCGATACGTCGGAGACGTATCAGCATCCCCAAGCTTAGTTCTGCTCGTCCCGAGCAGGTAAAACGATAACAAAGATAATTTCCGGAGTGACATGCCATCATAACCTTGATCATACTATTTGTAAAGCATATGTAGTGAATGCAGCGATCAAAACAATGTATATGACATGAGTAAACAAGTGAATCATATAGCAAAGACTTTTCATGAATAGTACTTCAAGACAAGCATCAATAAGTCTTGCATAAGAGTTAACTCATAAAGCAATAAATCATAGTAAAAGCATTGAAGCAACACAAAGGAAGATTAAGTTTCAGCGGTTGCTTTCAACTTATAACATGTATATCTCATGGATATTGTCAACATAGAGTAATATAATAAGTGCAATATGCAAGTATGTAGGAATCAATGCACAGTTCACACAAGTGTTTGCTTCTTGAGGTGGAGAGAAATAGGTGAGCCGACTCAACAATGAAAGTAAAAGAATGGTCCTCCATAGAGGAAAAGCATCGATTGCTGTATTTGTGCTAGAGCTTTTGTTTTGAAAACATGAAACAATTTTGTCAACGGTAGTAATAAAGCATATGTATCATGTAAATTATATCTTACAAGTTGCAAGCCTCATGCATAGTATACTAATAGTGCCCGCACCTTGTCCTAATTAGCTTGGACTACCGGATCATCGCAATGCACATGTTTTAACCAAGTGTCACAAAGGGGTACCTCTATGCCGCCTCGTACAAAGGTCTAAGGAGAAAGCTCGCATTGGATTTCTCGCTATTGATTATTCTCAACTTAGACATCCATACCGGGACAACATAGACAACAGATAATGGACTCCTCTTTAATGCATAAGCATGTGGCAACAATTAATTTTCTCATTTGAGATTGAGGATATTGTCCAAAACTGAAACTTCCACCATGGATCTTGGCTTTAGTTAGCGGCTCACTGTTCTTCTCTAACAATATGCATGCTTAACCATAAGGTGGTAGATCTCTCTTACTTCAGACAAGACGGACATGCATAGCAACTCACATGATATTCAACAAAGAATAGTTGATGGCGTCCCCAGAAACATGGTTATCGCACAACAAGCAACTTAATAAGAGATAAAGTGCATAAGTACATATTCAATACCACAATAGTTTTTAAGCTATTTGTCCCATGAGCTATATATTGTAAAGGTGAATGATGGAATTTTAAAGGTAGCACTCAAGCAATTTACTTTGGAATGGCGGAGAAATACCATGTAGTAGGTAGGTATGGTGGACACAAATGGCATAGTGGTTGGCTCAAGGATTTTGGATGCATGAGAAGTAATCCCTCTCGATACAAGGTTTAGGCTAGCAAGGTTATTTGAAACAAACACAAGGATGAACCGGTGCAGCAAAACTCACATAAATGACATATTGTAAACATTATAAGACTCTACACCGTCTTCCTTGTTGTTCAATCTCAATACTAGAAATTATCTAGACCTTAGAGAGACCAAATATGCAAACCAAATTTTAGCATGCTCTATGTATTTCTTCATTAATGGGTGCAAAGCATATGATGCAAGAGCTTAAACATGAGCACAACAATTGCCAAGTATCACATTATCCAAGATATTATAGCAATTACTACATGTATCATTTTCCAACTCCAACCATATAACAATTTAACGAAGAAGAAACTTCGCCATGAATACTATGAGTAGAAACTAAGGACATACTTGTCCATATGCAACAGCGGAGCGTGTCTCTCTCCCACACAAGCATTTATTCAAACAAAACAAAAACAAAAACAAACCGACGCTCCAAGTAAAGTACATAAGATGTGACCGAATAAAAATATAGTTTCAGGGGAGGAACTCGATAATGTTGTCGATGAAGAAGGGGATGCCTTGGGCATCCCCAAGCTTAGACGCTTGAGTCTTCTTGATATATGCAGGGGTGAACCACCGGGGCATCCCCAAGCTTAGAGCTTTCACTCTTCTTGATCATAGTATATCATCCTCTTCTCTTGACCCTTGAAAACTTCCTTCACACCAAACTTCTCATAAACTTTATTAGAGGGGTTAGTACATAATCAAAAACTCACATGTTCAGAGGTGAAAAAATCATTCTTAACACTTCTGGACATTGCTCAAAGCTACTGGAAGGTAATGGAACAAAGAAATCCACCCAACACAGCGAAAGAAGCAATGTGAAATAAAAGGCAGAATCTGTCTAACCAGAACAGTCCGTAAAGATGAATTTTTAATAAATACTTCCGTTGCTCATATCAGAAAACTCAAAACTAATTAAAGTTGCGTACATATCTGAGGAACACGCACGTAAATTGGCATATTTTTCTGAGTTACCTACAGAGAAAACAGCCCAGATTCGTGACAGATAGAAATCTGTTTCTTGCGCAGAAATCCAAATCTAGTATCAACCTTCGATTAGAGGCTTCACTTGGCACAACAAAACACAAAACTAAGATAAGGAGAGGTTGCTACAGTAGTAAACAACTTCCAAGACACAAATATAAAACAAAGTACTGTAGCAAAATAACACATGGGTTATCTCCCAAGAAGTTCTTTCTTTATAGCCATTAAGATGGGCTCAGCAATTTTAATGTTGCACTCGCAAGAAATAATATTTGAGGCAAAAGAGAGCATCAAGAAGCAAATCCAAAACACATTTAAGTCTAACATGCTTCCTATGCATGGGAATCTTGTAAATAAACAAGTTCAAGAAGCATAATGCAACAAGCATAGAAAGATAAAACAAGTGCAGCTTCAAGATTTTTAGCATATAGAGAGGTGTTTTAGTAACATGAAAATTTCTACAACCATATTTTCCTCTCTCATAATAACTTTCAGTAGCAACATGAGCAAACTCAACAATATAACTATCAAATGAAACATTCTTATCATGAGTCTCATGCATAAAATTATTACTCTCCACATAAGCATAATCAATTTTATTAGTTGTAGCGGGAGCAAATTCAACAAAGTAGCTATCATTATTATTCTCATCATCAAATATAGGAGGCATATTGTAATCATAATTAAATTTATCCTCCATAACAGGCGGTACTAAAAGACCAATATCATTACAATCATCATAAATAGGAGGCAAAGTATCATCAAAGTAAATTTTCTCCTCAATTCTTGGGGGACTAAAAAGATCATGCTCATCAAAACCAGCTTCCCCAAGCTTAGAATTTTCCATATCATTAGCAACAATGGTGTTCAAAGTGTTCATATTAATATGTTCCATGGGTTTTTTAATTTTCGGATCAAACCATCCATGTCTTAAATCAGGAAATAGAGTAAAAAGCTCATTGTTGTCCATTATGCCTTACTAGTGTAAACAAGAAACAAAAAGATGCAATTGCAGGATCTAAAGGAAATAGCTTTGAGTACTTACGGCGCCGGAAAATAGCTTAGTAGCCGAGATCCGGAGTGTGAGTACCTTTTACCTTTCCTCCCCGACAACGGCGCCAGAAAATAGCTTGATGTCTACGCCCCCTCCTTTTCCCGTAGACGGTGTTGGGCCTCCAAGAGCGAGAGGTTTGTAGAACAGCAGCAAGTTTTC